>NC_066579.1:123552454-123637454 GCF_024323335.1 Lathyrus oleraceus
GGGATATCTGAGTGATGATGCCTCCTATGGAGATTCCCCCTTAGGCTGCTCTCCCCATGCGACCCAGATAATCTGCAGCAAATGTTGCAACACTCACAGATACCCGGCTTGCCATGGCAAACAAAAAGAACAGCTCTCTCAGGGTAGCTACACCTGTACTGTCACCCTTTCCAAACATTGTGAAAGCTAGCACCTTCTGAGCATACCTGAAACAGGGGTTTTGAATACCCGATGCCTTCGCCCCTTTTGCCACATAGTCGAATCGTCCCGTAATGGCCAACCAGAACGTCTTAGCATCAAAGTTGTCTAGTACGGCTCCGGGTCCATAAAGGGGTAGGCGAAGAATTTTGCCCAACAACTCTATCGTCAACTCGTGGTCGACATTGTACAACCTGAAAGACATGGTTCCTCCAAAGTACATAGTTGTACCCGTCCAACCCTTTTTAAGCTTGAACTCAATTGTGCTTAGAAATTCTAATATGATGTGCTCATAGGTTGGCGCTTCACAATGGACAAACTCCAGCATTCCAAGCACATGAAACATCCTATATAGTTCTTCAGACATACCTAATTGAAAAAGAGTATCGGAGCAAAGGTACCTGGTCGGAGTGACTTTCCGTTTGACATGAGATGCGTACCTCCGTTCATGCTCTAGGTTGTCAAAAATTATGTCATGTGAATTTGGATGGTGGATTGTCCGCTTCCTTGGACGGGATGATTCTGCATCTGCTTGTTTCCCTTTGGAGATTCTATTGGGCGACATTTTTGTTTCCTGAAATACGAATTATCACCAAAAATTTTTTTAAGGAAAACGAAAAAAGATTACCGTAGCTTTGTAGAGGATGGCGAGTAGAATAACTTTCGTGAAGGGTGCCGGCAATTTGCACTGTAAATGGCGGTAAAGTTGGGAGCTTTATGTGAGTTTTGTAATGGAGGAATGTAGAGAAAGTGAGAGGAAGGAGAATGATAATGTGAAAATGAGAGAGAGCAAGAAAATCAGATTTTATTGGTAGATTGTGGGTGAAATGTGTTTAAGTGGTGAAAATTTCGGGTGGGGACCACAAAAACACAAAAAGACAAAATTTGAAAAATATGGTCGTTGGGCGTGACACGGGCCATGTCAGGCCACTATAATTGGAGGCATGTCCCAGTAGGGCTGACATGGGCCGTGTCAGCTGACATGGGCCGTGTCAGCTGACACGGGCGGTCGTGTCAGCCTACTAGAAAAAATGGTTTTGGCTGCCTTTCCTGACACGGGTCGTGTCATCTGACACGGGCGCTCGTGTCAGGGCCCTGTTTTTTTTTAAAATTTCGACTTTTTCACTATTTTCATATTTATCCCTATTCTTCTGGTGTCCGACAATCTTAAACAACCATTCTCTACTAAACTGGGCGATGTAATCGTGAACGTACGAATGAACCTGTAAACACACCAAACAAAGGAAATAGTTAGATAAAAACCGCGTGGGTTGTCTCCCACGAAGCGCTGCATTTAACGTCACATGGCTCGACGGTCGTCTCCCTCATCCACTGAGACGAACATTCTCAGTCAGACCACTTTCATGTCCCTGATAGTAGTGCTTCAACCGTTGTCCATTTACCTTGAAGGTGTCCCCATTATTTGGATTTTTCAGTTTGATCGCTCCATGGGGAAATACTTTGTGAACCAAAAACGGCCCCGACCACCTAGATTTCAACTTTCCTAGGAAAAGCTTTAATCTGGAGTTGAACAAGAGCACTAGCTGTCCCTCGACAAACTCTTTTCTCTGCATCTTCTGATCGTGCCATTTCTTTGACCGTTCTTTGTATAGCTTAGCGTTTTCATACGCTTGATTTCGAAATTCCTCTAACTCATGGAGCTGAAGGATGTGGGACTCACTTGCTTTAGCCAAATCATAATTCAAGAATTTGGATGCCCAAAATGCTTTGTACTCCAACTCTAGTGGCAAGTGACAAGCTTTACCATAAACCAACTGATACGGGGACATACCTATGGGCGTTTTGAAATCTGTTATGTATGCCCATAGTGCATCTTCTAACTTTAGTGCCCAATCCTTCCTAGATGCGCACACAGTCTTTTCCAATATTTTCTTAATCTGCCTGTTGGACACTTCGACCTGGCCACTCTTTTGAGGGTGATACAGAGTGGTGATCTTGTGTTTAACATTATACTTCTTCAGCAGGTTTTCCATCAGTTTGTTCAAAAATTGAGTGCATTCATCACTGATAAGTGCTCTTGGCACCCCAAATCCCGAAAAGATATTCTTCTTCAGAAATGTCACCACCACTTTAGCATCATTGGTGGGTAATACCATAGCTTCCACCCACTTGGATACATAGTCAACTGCTACCAAGATGTAATTTTTCCCACATGATGGTGGAAATGGCCCCATGAAGTATATTCCCCAGACATCAAATAATTCAACCTTCAGCATAGCATTTTGCGGCATTTGATTTCTCTTTGAAATGTTCCCCGTTCTTTGACATTTGTCGCATTCTTTGACTATGTCCTAGGCATCTTTGAATAAAGTAGGCCAATATATACCTGATTTAAGAACTTTGGTTGTTTTTCGGTCTCCACTGAAATGTCCTCCATACTCTGAATCATGACAAGCTCTAAGTACACCCCTTTGCTCCTTCTCTGGGACACATCTTCTGACCAACCCGTTCACTCCTATTTTGTATAGGAATGGGTCATCCCACAAGTAAAACCTGCAATCATGAATAAACTTTTTCTTTTTGTTAGAATCAAAATCGTTGGGGATTACACCCCCCACCAAATAATTTGCGTAGTCTGCGAACCACGGGATACCAATAATAGCTAGGATGTGTTCATCAGCGAACTCATCATTTATCGGTCTTTTCCTATGTTTCTTCAATAGGTGACATGCGGGATAGATGATCCGCCACTGTGTTCTCAAACCCTCTTTTGTCTCGGATCTCAACATCAAATTCTTGGAGGAGTAAGATCCACCTGAGGAGTCTCGACTTAGAGTCTTGCTTAGCAAACAAATATTTCAAGGCGGCATGATCTGTATACACTACAACATTTGATCCCAACAGATACTGCCTGAACTTGTCAAAAGCGTAAACCACGACCAACAACTCTTTTTCCGTGGTTGCGTAGTTCATCTGTGTTGGGTTCAACACATGACTCGCATAGTAAATTACATGTAATAACTTCTCTCTTCGTTGTCCTAAGACTGCCCCTACAGCAATATCACTGGCACCACACATGATCTCAAATGGTAGAGACCAATCGGGGCTAATAACAATAGGTGCAGAAATCAACTTTCTTTTCAATGTCTCAAATGCCATGGTGCATTCTTTGTTGAACAAAAACGCCTTATCTTTAACCAATAGAGTAGTTAGCGGTTTAGCAATTTTTGAGAAATCTCTTATGAACATGCGGTAAAAACCCGTGTGTCCTAAGAAACTCCTGATACCCTTCTCATTCACCGGGGTGGGAGTTTAGAGATCACTTCCGCTTTCGCTTGGTCCACTTCAATTCCCTTATACGAAATTGTGTGACCCAAAACTACCCCCTCGCACACCATGAAGTGACATTTCTCCCAATTCATAATTAGGTTCGTTTTCTGGCACATGTCTAAAACAAGAGAGAGATTAGTCAAACCGTTATCAAATGAGGATCCCAAAACTGAGAAGTCATCCATGAAGACTTCCATATGATTTTTGAGCATGCCCGCGAAAATGGAAGTCATGCACCGTTGAAAGGTGGTCGAAGCATTACACAACCCGAATGACATTCTCCGGTAAGCAAAAACACCATACGGGCATGTGAATGCCGTCTTTTCTCGGTCTTCTGGTGCTACAACAATCTGATTATACCTGGAGTATCCATCCAGAAAACAGTAGTAGTTATGCCCGGCTAACCTCTCCAACATCTGGTCAATAAATGGCAAGGGGAAACGGTCCTTCCTAGTTGCTGTGTTCAATCTTCTATAATCAATGCAAATGCGCCACCCGGTTATGGTCCGCGTGGGAATTAGCTCATTTTTTTCATTCCTTATCACGGTGGTCCCCCCTTTTTTGGGATAACATGCATAGGGCTCACCCACGGACTATCAGAAATGGGATATATAACACCTGCATCCAACAACTTTACCACTTCTTTCCGAACCACTTCCTTCATTGCCGGATTGAGTCTCCTCTGGGGTTGGACTACTGGATTGTGGTCGTCTTCCATTAAAATTTTATGCATGCACACAGTAGGGCTAATATCCTTCAAATCCTTAATTTCCCATCCAATAGCATTTTTGTACTTTTTCAAGACTTGGATGAGCTTTTCTTCTTGGATGTCCTGAAGGCTTGAGTTCATGATAGTAGGATATTTTCCTTCAGGTTCGAGAAAAACATATTTGAGATTGCCAGGAAGTTGTTTCAACTTTGTTTCCTTCTTAGGTTCTTCATTCTCCTCACTAGATTGAGGTAGGCGTAAATCCTCCCACCGGCGTGGTCGAGATCCTTTCCACGGGGTTTGTGCGTCCAATAAGGCAAGCACTTTAGATTCCCCGTTGTCCACCTCTTTATCCAACTTGAAAATGGACAAACTCAACACTCTTTCCAAAGGTGACTGGGGCGTAGGCACAGGGTTATCATATGTCATCACCTGATCCAAAACCTCTATAGTATGACTGGTATAACTATCATCCTTGTACATTATGGTGTTTCTGTTGGTATAAGCCCTAGAGGCCAATACTTTTGGTACTTGTATCGAATTATTTATTAAAAATAAAAGGCATTTTCTTTATTATGGTTGATTAATAAAGTCCCTGGAATAGATAGTCCGTTTAATGTATTAAGTGTGACTTAATCATGAGAACACATTAAACATAAGGACATTATTCTTAAATTATCCGTAGTCGAGCTTTAATGTGAAGTGGGATAACATTAAAGCATTAAGACTATTGTGTTTGTAGACTGATGATCACATCTCATGGATCATGGATAAAGAGTTATCAAGTCTTAAACATAGGTATGAATATTAGGAGTAATATTTATACCGGATTGACCCGCTATGAGAATACTATACAGAAAGTTATGCAAAGTGTCATAAGTTATTCTCATGGTGATAATAGTGTATACCACTCTTCGACCTGAAACCACTATGGATCCTAGATGTAGAGTCGAGTGCTTTATTGCTGATCCAACGTTGTCCGTAACTGGATAACCATAAAGACAGTTGATGAGTACTCCACGAAGCATGCTGAGGGACATGAGTGTCCTAGATGGAATTTGCCAATCCTGCGTAACAGGATAAATGTCTATGGGCCCAATATTGAACTGGACAAGGGTGACACGGTCTATACCTTGTGTTCAATATAGACATAAGGGCAAAGGGGTAATTATACACATAATTATTATCATAGGAGGTTTTGTCAGATCACATGACATTTTCGTGACTTGGGTAGCAGTGATGTGTTGCTAGATACCGCTCACTGTTTATTATGTTAAATGCGTGATTTAATATAATTGCCAACGCCGCGAAAACCTATAGGGTCACACACAAAGGAAGGATTGATGAGAGATAGAGTAACTAAGGAACACCGTAAGGTACGGTGCACTTAAGTGGGAGACGAAATATGGTAAGGTACCAAATACTTAAGTGATTTTGGGCATATTATAAGATATGGGCCAAAATACACTTAAGTGGGCTTTTTAGCTTGAAGCCCACACAAGTGGTTCTATAAATAGAACCCCTTGGGTAGAAGCATTGTCACTCCAATCCACTCAGACAGAAATTCAAGTAGAGACTTGGAATTTTGTTTCCCTCTTTCTCTCACTCAAAGCCTTCATTCATAACAGCTAGCACTGCGATTGAAGGAATTCGTTCGTGTGGACTGAGTAGAGACGTTGTCATCGTTCAACGTTCGTGATCGCCCCGTGGATCTGTATCAAAGGTTTTGATCATTATCAGAGATCTGCACCAAAGGTTTGAATCGCCACAAGAGGTAAAGATTCTATCACTGATCATGCCCATTCGTAAGGATCACTAAATGGAGAAATTTTTAAATTCCGCTGCGCCTTGGATGGCTATTCACCTTCAGTGGTATCAGAGCCACTTACGAAACCATGAATCTGATAACTGTTTTTGTTCTGTAATAATATGATTAAAGACAGAATGAATCAAAGGTTAAATTGAGATCGATCAAGTTACATATATGTGATATATGTAATCCTGATGCAAAATACATTATATATGATATAGTGTTCTCATTTCGTTCATTCAAACCCTCGATGATTGTTTTCCTTTGAGCGATCAATGGTCGTTTGCTTCTTGATCCGACATTAGTATGGTGAAGCAATGACGTGTTGATCAATCATACTGAATTAACAATCGAGATGTGTTTGACGGTCTGAAATTGGTGCATCAGGGTTAGTGACGACACAAGGGTTGTGTTGTCAGAGAGTTATGCGATTGGGGTTTGAACGCACAAGAGTTGTGCTTCCTAAACACTTTTTGGAACAGTGTTAACCGGTTAACGCGTATGGTTAACCGGTTAACGGAATGCGAAATAAAATTTTTGAGATTTTCAAACAGTGTTAACTGGTTAACGCTTTTGGTTAACCGGTTAACGCAAGACGAAATTCAATTTTCTGAGTTTTTCAAACAGTGTTAACCGGTTAACGCATTTGGTTAACCGGTTAACGCAAGGCAGAAAAGAGTTTTTTAAAAAGTTTTCAAACAGTGTTAACCGGTTAACGCATATGGTTAACCGGTTAACGCAAGGAAAAATTCACCCGTTCGGCTAGAAAAAGTGCTTTGAAGTATCAAGTGTTGATACGAAAACGACGTCAATTTTAAATGAGGGGCGCTGCCCCCTTGACCCCTGTCCGCTGAACGGTCAGCGGAACCACCGTCCGCTGATCGGGCAGTGGAACACCCGTTCCCGCTGTCCATGCAGCGGACCCCCGGCTAACTCTGCGTAGTGTGATCGATCGTCGAAATTTAATTTGATTTTAATTAATTAAAGGAATTAATAATAATAATAATAATAAAGTGTTTATTATTGTCTTGTGGTGATCGGTTATGGCCTTAGTTTTCCTTTGTTTTGTTTTGGGTTTTTAAAATACGACCTGCGTGTCGTGCCTGTCTCTTAATCTCCCAAATGTAACTTCTTTTCTCATCTCACTCCCTCGTATGTAAAACGAGTTTCTTTTGTAATATAATGATATGAAGAAAGCAAAGAAGTCAGTGCCAAAGAAGGACAACCTTGAAGATCTTGCTTGGAGAAGCTTAGATCGTTGTAGGTTAGCTTAGGTTCTCTCATTGGCTTGGGAGAACAATTGCGCTAGGGGCCATAACTGTTTCATTATGTATGTATGTATGTTGATGCATGTGAATGTATGTTGATGCATGTGAGAGACGGTTTATATGATAAACAAGCCGGTGAGATCAGAAAAATTGCAATTCCCTCAAAATAAATATTAAGTTTTAAGCTTTCCAAGTTTTAACACTCATCAAGACTAGTAAGGGATAATGTAGGTTTCGCCTACGCGAGGTGCATGATCTATATATTAGTAAGGTGCGATGGAATAATTGTAATATCCAACTGTTAAAACAATGGGTCAAACTTAACTAAACAAATTATGAGAATATTATATATGTTTGCTTTCCAAGTTTTAGCACTCATCAAGACTGGTATCGAATAATGTAGGTTTCGCCTACGCGAGGTGCATGTTTTGTATTAGTTAAGGTGCGATGGAATAATTGTAATATCCAACTGCTAAAACGATGAGTCAAACTTGATTATAATTTTCTTATATATGTTTAGAAGCAAGAGTTGGGAATAATCCATATGATGGATTGGAATAAGGAGTTATTCACCCAATTGAAATTTTCGAGAGTTGTATGAGATACAATTGGAAGGAGTTCCTACCTAAATAACCTAGTTTTGTGTAATCCGCCTACGCGAACTTAGAACGAAGTGAAATATGGATCTCGACCCACTAGAAAATCTTCCAACGGGATTTTCCGAATCAGATGATGAGGGTCATTTGTTTTGAATAAAATAGTGGGAGCATGTTTAATTAAAGGCCTAATTAAATATGTCAATGATACTTATATTTTCATTAATCCTTGTGTAGATTACCATGACAGCAAACACCTCTAACAACATCTTGCGATCAATCCTTGATAAGGAAAAATTGTCTGGGACAAATTTTCTGGATTGGCACCGAAACCTGAGGATTGTCCTCAAACATGATAAAAAGCTGTATGTCTTGGAGACACCTGTTCCTGAAGAGGAACCTTTTAGTTCTGCACCTAAGGCAGAAAGAGATGCTTATAAGAAGCATGTCGATGATGCCAATGAAACTGCTTGTCTCATGCTGGCTACCATGAACTCAGAATTGCAAAAGCAACATGAGAACATGTCAGCGTTCGATATGATCGAACACCTGAAGTTGCTCTATCAAGAGCAAGCAAGGCATGAGAGGTTTGAAGTTTCAAAAGCCCTTTTTCAAAGCAAGTTAGCTGAGGGAGCCCCTGTAGGTCCCCATGTACTCAAGATGATTGGGTATGTGGAAAACCTTGAGAGATTGGGTTTTCCCCTCGAAAAGGAACTTGCAACTGATTTGATCTTGCAATCGTTGCCCGATAGTTTCAGTCAATTTGTCCTAAATTTCAATATGATTGATATGGACAAATCTCTTCCTGAACTGCTCGCCATGTTGAGAACTGCCGAGCAGAATCTGAAGTCAAAAGGGAAGTCCATTCTGATGATCGGAAATAGAAAGAGACAGAACAAAAGACCCACTAAGCAGAGTGATAAGGGGAAGGGCAAGGAAGTTGCCAATCCCAGATCCACTGCTGCTTTGAAGCCTAGTGGAGGCATAGCAAAAGAAGGCACCTGCTTCCATTGCGGTAAGACCGGACACTGGAAGAGGAACTGCCCAAAGTACTTGGAAGATAAGAAGAATGGAGTAGAGACTTCAACTTCAGGTATTTTTGTTATTAATTTATCTACTTCTGCATCATGGGTATTAGATACTGGATGCGGTTCTCACATTTGTACAAATGTGCAGGAACTAAAAAGGAGTAGAGATTCGGCAAAAGGTGAAGTCGACCTACGAGTTGGCTATAGAGCAAAGGTTGCTGCTTTACCCGTAGGAACTTTTGTATTGACTTTACCTAGTGGTTTAATAATTCAGTTAGAGAACTGTTATTATGTACCTGCAATTAGCAGGAATATTATTTCCATTGCTTGTTTTGGACAAGTTTGGTTTTTCATTTATAATAAAGAACAATTGTTGCTCAATTTATTTGAATGATATATTCTATGCTACTGCACAAATGAACAATGGACTATATGTCCTTGATCTTGAAATGCTTATTAATAACATTAATACAAAAGGGTGAAACCTAACGAGTTAAAACCAACTAGGTAAGAATATTAAAACTCTTCGATCAGATCGAAGTGATGAGTATTTAATCCTAGAGTTTGATGACCATCTGAAAGAGTGTGGGATCCTATCCCAACTTACTCCTCCTGGCACATCCCAATGGAAGGGTGTATCTGAGAGAAGAAATCGAACCCTGTTGGACATGGTCCGATCCATGATGAGTTACACCAATCTTCCAAACTCCTTTTGAGGACATACACCATTGACATCAGCTTACACACTTAACCGTGTTCCATCCAAAAGGTTGAAAAGACACCATATGAGATATGGAGTGGTAAGAGACCACATATGTCTTACATGAAGATTTGGGGTTGCGAAGTTTATGTGAAACGACAAATTTCAACTAAGCTTAAGCCCAAATCTGACCAATGCTTATTTGTGGGGGTATCCTAAAGAAACAAGAGGATATTACTTCTACAATCCTTCGGAGGGAAAAGTGTTTGTCGCTCGAACTGGAGTTTTCCTAGAAAAGGATTTTAATTCCAAAGGAACCAGTGGGAGGAAAGTAGAGCTTGAAGAAATTCAAGAATCACAAAGCATCGATACACCTATGGAGGAATTAGAGCAGGAAACACAAGTAGTTGTGTAAGAGCAACCTGCTCAAGTAGAACAAGACCAGCGTAGGTCAGGCAGGATACGTCACCTACCTGAGATATATGGATATATGATCAAGGTGATGTATTACTCATGGATCAAGATGAGCTTGTGACCTACTCATGGAATCTTCGCTTTGATGAAACAGTGAAACTGTATGGATTCATTAAGAACGAAGATGAGCCTTGTGTCTACAAGAAGGTTAGTGGGAGCATGATCGTATTCCTGGTATTATATGTAGATGACATATTACTCATTGGAATCGATATCCCTACCCTGCAATAAGTAAAGTCTTGGTTGGGGAAATGCTTTTCTATGAAGAACCTAGGTGAAGCAGCCTATATATTAGGAATCAGAATCTATAGAGATAGATCACAAAACTGCTTGGCCTAAGTCAGAGTACATACATAGACAAAGTGTTGAGACGCTTTAATATGAATGATTCCAATCTGGTTATGTGTTTTGCTTAAATGGTGGCACTGTGAGCTTGAAAAGTTCAACGCAAGATGCAGTTGCTGATTCTACAACTGAGGCCGAGTATATTCCTGCCTTAAGTGCAGCAAAGGAAGATGTTTGGATCAATAAACTTGGCATAGTCCCTAGCATTGTGGATCCCATTGGTCTCTATTATGATAACAATGGTGTTATCGCACAAGCTAAGGAGCCTAGATCTCACCAACGATCCAAACACATACTTAGACATTGTGTGAAAATATGCAAAGTACCTACACTTGACAATGTTGCTAACCCACTGACAAAGCCTCTTGCGCAGCAGAAGCATGATGGCCACACTAGATCAATGGGCATACGGGGTATGTCTGATTGGCTCTAGTGCTAGTGGGAGATTGTTGGTATAAGCCCTAGAGGCTAATACTTTTGGTACTTGTATCGAATTATTTATTAATAATAAAAGGCATTTTCTTTATCATGGTTGATTAATAAAGTCCCTGGAATAGATAGTCCGTTTAATGTATTAAGTGTGACTTAATCATGAGAACACATTAAACATAAGGACATTATTCTTAAAGTATCCGTAGTCGAGCTTTAATGTGAAGTGGGATAACATTAAAGCATTAAGACTATTATGTTTGTAGACTGGTGATCACATCTCATGGATCATGGATAAAGAGTTATCAAGTCTTAAACATAGGTATGAATATTAGGAGTAATATTTATACCGGATTGACCCGCTATGAGAATACTATATAGAAAGTTATGCAAAGTGTCATAAAGTATTCTCATGGTGATAATAGTGTATACCACTCTTCGACCTGAAACCACTATGGATCCTAGATGTAGAGTCGAGTGCTTTATTGCTGATCCAACGTTGTCCGTAACTGGATAACCATAAAGACAGTTGATGAGTACTCCACGAAGCATGCTGAGGGACATGAGTGTCCTAGATGGAATTTTCCAATCCTGCGTAACAGGATAAATGTCTATGGGCCCAATATTGAACTGGACAAGGGTGACACGGTCTATACCTTGTGTTCAATATAGACATAAGGGCAAAGGGGTAATTATACACATAATTATTATCACAGGAGGTTTTGTCAGATCACATGACATTTTCTTGACTTGGGTAGCAGTGATGTGTTGCTAGATACCGCTCACTGTTTATTATGTTAAATGTGTGATTTAATATAATTGCCAACGCCGCGAAAACCTATAGGGTCACACACAAAGGACGGATTGATGAGAGATAGAGTAACTAAGGAACACCGTAAGGTACGGTGCACTTAAGTGGGAGACGAAATATGGTAAGGTACCAAATACTTAAGTGATTTTAGGCATATTATAAGATATGGGCCAAAATACACTTAAGTGGGCTTTTTAGCTTGAAGCCCACACAAGTGGTTCTATAAATAGAACCCCTTGGGTAGAAGCATTGTCACTCCAATCCACTCAGACAGAAATTCAAGTAGAGACTTGGAATTTTGTTTCCCTCTTTCTCTCACTCAAAGCCTTCATTCATAACAGCTAGCACTGCGATTGAAGGAATCCGTTCGTGTGGACTGAGTAGAGACGTTGTCATCGTTCAACGTTTGTGATCGCCCCGTGGATCTGTATCAAAGGTTTTGATCATTATCAGAGATCTGCACCAAAGGTTTGAATCGCCACAAGAGGTAACGATTCTATCACTGATCATGCCCATTCGTAAGGATCACTAAATGGAGAAATTTTTAAATTCCACTGCGCCTTGGATGGCTATTCTCCTTCAGTTTCGAACATCGATTTTCAATTCTTCATCATAAACTTTCAGTGTCATTGTTCCTTCTTCTATGTTTATCAGGCACCGTCCCGTCTCCAGAAAGGGTCTCCCCAGAATGAGAGGGATCTCTTCATCTTCCGGCATTTCAAGAATTACAAAATCCACCGGAAATACAAACTTATCAATCTTCACCAAAACGTCTTCAACGATGCCATACGGTTTCTTGACCGAATGATCGGCGAATTGAAGTGTTATTCTGGTATCTTACACATCCCCTATACCAAGCTTCTTGTAAATGGATAACGGCATGAGACTCACACTAGCTCACAGATTAATCAAAGCTTTGTTGAACGACCTATCTCCAATAGTACATGGGATAGTGACAGCTCCTCGATCCTTCTTCTTTATCGGAATCTTCATACCCTGCAAAATAGTACTACAAGTTTCAGTTAGAATAATTGGGTTAGTGTCAGCGGTACGCCTTTTTGAAATGATATCCTTCATGAACTTGGCATATGTAGACATTTGTTCAAGTGCCTCCAACAACGGAATGTTAATTTCCAGCTTCTTGAACAACTCTAAGAATTTTTCAAAGTTTTTCTCATGTTGTCCTTTTTTCCTGTTTCTCGTGGGGAATGGGAGCTTAACAACCGGATTGGGCTCAATGACTGTTTCTTTCGCAGCTGGTTTCGGTGACACCATTTCTTCTCTAACAACTTCATTTTCCTTGATCTCAATGTCCACTTCGATCAATTGGTCTTCCTCTTCATCCACTTCCTCAACAACTTTCTCAAATTTACCACTTCGTATTGTCACCGCGCTCACATTATTATGCTCTCTAGAATTTGTCACGGTTGCGCTAGGTAGAGCACCTTGTGCTTGAGAACTCGAAGCTAGTTGCTGAGCGATTTTCCCCATTTGGACTTCAAGATTCTTTATAGATGCCGTGGTATTTTTCTGATTGTTTCGGGTTTCTTCTTGAAATTGAACATTATGGGAAGCCATTCTTTCAATAGCAATTTCCTAATCAACTTTCTTAGGGGCATGTTGCTGCTGTTGTTGTTGATATTGAGTTTGGTACTGACCATGTTGAGGAGCAGTTCCTTTTTGGTCTTTCCATGAGAAGTTGGGATGATTTTTCCAGCCCGGATTGTACGTGTTGGAATAAGGATTATTCTTCTTCAAAATTTTGATTTCCTCCACCTGTTGAGGAGTTGCAAAAAAATAACAAGTTTGGTGTGGACCACTACAAATTTCACAGCATACAGTAGGGACCGGTTCTGTGCTACCGGTTGGGTGCCTATATTCATTGCCTTCAGCTTCTTATCAACTTCAGCAGCTATAGTATCTTCAATACGGATTTTATTAGTTTTCAGCTTTAAATCTATAACCCCTTCAAGTTTTCTTTGACACCTATCATACAACTCCATGTGCTCATTAGCAGCAATAGCTTCAATGATCTTCTTGATATCGGTGGCTGTTAAAAAATTTGTGGAACCACCGGCTGCAGTATCAATTAGCTGTTTGGTCTTTATTTTAAGACCGTTCACAAACATCTGCATTTGTTCAGTAGCATCCATATTATGGGTATGGCAGCCTACCAAGACTCTCTTGAATCTCTTATAAGCGTCTCCCAAAGTTTCCTTGTCCTTCTGCTTAAAATTCAGAATTTCATACCTCTTCCGCAGAAATACCGACGCTGGAAAATACTCATTCAGGAATGCCTTTTCCATTTCTTCCCAAGTTGTGATACTGTCGGCGGGTAAAGAATAAAACCATTCTTCAGCTTCTTCCACTAAGGTAAACGGGAACATTCTCAATTTCTTGGCTTCTTCAGTGTGACCATCAATTTTCAGAGTGTTGCTCATGGTAAGAAACCTCTGCAAATGCTTGTTTACATCTTCATTCACTTTTCCAGTAAAATGCTTCCTTTCAAGCTGATTAATGGTACTCGGGTGCAGCTGGAAATTGGCCACATTCACTGGTTGGTCGACAATAGTTAATCTGTCGGTTTGTGCATTGGCACCTCCGTAGCCTCCCAACAGTCTTTCTACTAGCGGTGGAACATCAACCATAGTTTCGATCTCTCTATCAGAACCTGAATCTGAGCTAGAATGGATGGGAAGTTGTTCTTTGTCTGATTCCAATCTGGCTAATCGAGCTTGTTTGAGTCTTGCCCACAAGGTTCTCTCGATTTCTACATAAAAAGGAAAATCAGTTGAGACCTTACCTCACATACAAATACCAGACACTGGTTAGTTGATATAATCGAAATGAAATATTCAAAATACGATAGTTAAATTTTAGTTGCAGAGCAACAAAATTTCAATTGAGATAATCTTAAACTTATATTTGGCAATCCTCGGCAACGGCGCCAAAAACTTGATCGGAAAAATAACAAGTGTGCTATTTTCGCCGATGTAGTAATAAGAGGGATGTTTCCCAAAGATCGATCTCGAGGATTGCGCAACAATATAGGAGTAACAGTCACTCAATTGAACAAAAGTAAGAGTTTTGGTTTGGTAAAATTCATTGTAAGGAAAAATAGAGCAAATAAATATTTTCACAGATTAATACGATATGCCAAGGAAAATGTATAAAAATCTCATGTAATGACCCTTGAGTGTATATCTCCTTAATACTAAACATTGTTTCAATTACCAGATCTTAAGATTATTTCCCCCTAAGACCTTAGAGGGAAACCTTTGGTATTCAATCTAACCTCTAAGTCCTTAGGTGATTATAATGAAACCAAGCTTTTTAAATTAAGAAGAATAATCCGGTAACCATAGGGTATCCCTAGTCCTAGGTGATCTCTGCTATGGTTTCATTGTATGAAAACCTTAACCATTGCAGTCCTGCTAATCGTTAACCAAACATCAATCTTAATTTTTTCCAAAAAGGAAGCATTATGCAAATCATACAGCGAAATTGAAATCAAATAACATGTATTAAGGGGAATCAAACATCAGAGTCATTACATGATCAATTCATGGACCCCCTGGCATTGGGGGGTTTAGCCTATCATATTATTCAAATCAGATACAAAGTAAAATTGAGACATTACAAAAAGGTCGGAACTTCGTTGATCTTCAATCACGTCCGCTCTTGAAGAATCCTTGTTCTTCTTCGCTTTTCACTACTTCAATTTTGATCGTCTCCAATTTTCTATCGTGTAAAAAGTCCCCTTCTCCATATTCAAATTCATTGTAAATAGTTCCTGATGACAATTTTCCTTGCGTAAAAGTCCAAAATGCCCTCTGGGATAAGCTGTGCCAAAAACAGCAAAAAAACTGGAAAATCAAGTGCCCATGCCAACATTGGCCGTGTTGGCTTCTGGGGACACTTATGCCTTGACACGCAGGGAGGTTGATACGGGTTGTGTCAGCTGACACGGGCACCCATGTCAGCTCCATGTTTTCCATCTCCAGGCCTCTTCTCCTGACACGGCCCATGTTGGCGAACACGGGTGGCTGTGTCAGGGCTACTGTAAGTCCATTTTTCTTCTCCTGTCGAGCCCGGAACGCCTATTTTGCTTGTCTATCCCTCCGGTGCACTTGTTTATATCGGAAACCAAAAGAACTACCAGAAAAGGGCATAAAATGGAGTATGATGATGCATATAACATGTACTCAACAAATAGAGACAACAATACCAAACTGTCGCATCACGCGAAAAACCGGCGGGAAAAGAAGAACAACAGAGCCGCCACCGTGCGTTATTTATCCCAAAAGAGGGAAAGGAAACGCTCAGAGTAAAACTGGGAAAGAACATGGTCTCGCGACCAAAGAGAATGGGTTCGGGAGTCGGTTATGCGAAGGGAAGGTATTAGCACCCCTACGCATCCGTAGTACTCTACGGGATCCACGCACAATAGGGAGGAAAATTGGTTGCTAAACACTGCTCAAATAAACATCTACACAGGCTGAAAGAGACACAAGAAAACAAGACTGGAACTGACTCGGCAGGACATCGTATCCTGGGCCTACTTAGTCTATCAGGCATAGACATCAGAGTCGAAGTAGTTCGGACTGGGGAGACAACACATGCTCGCTAGGATATCGCATCCTATGCATACGTATCTTCTCGGACGAGAGAAGAATCAGAGCATTCGTAGCTCGGCTGACACGCACACAAACAAACAAGACACAGGCAAACGTGGAGCCCGACTGCCAATCACTGGACTTATGTCAGCATCCGAACCAAAACACGCACAAAAAGGCAAACGTGGAGCCTGAATGCCAATCACTGGGCTTACATCAGCATCCGAACCAAACAAACCCACACTGGAACCCGAATGCCACTCGATGGACTTACATCAGCTTCCAAGCACACAACAACACAACAAGTTAATAGGGAGTCGGGGACTCGAGCCTATAACTGTCAAGCGCACACTCAAACAGACAGACAACAAATTGCTAAGGAGTCAGGCACTCGAGCCTAGCAACTGTCAAACAACACACACAAAAGGAAAAAAGGGCGCCCGGAGAGATCAGCTCAATCTCCTGCCTACATACTTCATCTGGTATGAAGATCAGGGCGATGTAGTTCCCCTACAGAGGGATAAAGGACTAGCCTAACCAGATAACAGAGGGAGACACAACCAGGGAGACTACGACTCGAGCCTAGATGTTATCATGCAAAATCAACCCTAAGTTAAGGTTTCTAGCTAACTGGCACAGGGAGCCAGCCTATCCTAGTCATGACTTGCACAGGGAGCAAGCCACACACACACTTAACTTGCACAGGAAGCAAGCCAAGCAAAACCTAACTTGCACAGGAAGCAAGTCTAAACTAACCCTAACTTGCACAGGAAGCAAGTCAAACAATCCTAACTTGCACAGGAAGCAAGTCAAACAATCCTAACTTGCACAGGAAGCAAGTCAAATAATCCTAACTTGCACAGGAAGCAAGTCAAACAATCCTACAAGCACAGATAGCACACACTATACACAAGCAAGTGGCTCAAACAAGGGTTAGGTTTTAGTCGAGGGGTCATATCAACCTCAACAAACAAACCTCTGGAACTGGGTGAATGTGCTCTTAACCTTGCCATTGAGGGGCTAAGGTGAAGCAGATGAAAGGTGAGTGAAGATAAGACTTCACAGCTCTTATCCCTGGCCTGGGAGAGCTTAAGACAAGAATGTGTGGGTTCAAAAAGTGGGAACCCTTCTACACACTTAAAACTGACTCAACTGTACAATTGTACAAGATCTTGGGTTTGTATCTGCAATGCATCAACACAGTGGTGTGAGCAAAGCAGATGACACACTGAATAGCAGGGGATAGGTTGCATATCCCTTGGGTTCTGCCAATTGCCTCTTCACTTAGGAGGACTTTGACTCTATGCAAGGACAAAATTAAACATCCACAAACATTGCCTCTTAAGGAGGACTTCAGACAGTTGCCTGGCCAAGTAACAGACCAGGTCTTCCAGACTACATGAAGTTAGGAAGTTATACCTCAATGCAAATTGCTTATACAAGCAAAGCAAAGCAAAAGTTCACAAGGAACTAAGCAACTAAATGCACCTGAAACAGTCAAGCAGATGTTAGTATGCAACTTCAAAACAAAGCAAAAGAAACAGACATCAACAGTTAGTCAGAAGCAAATGAATGTGCAAGGCACAAGGCTTAAGGCATGTGAGCCAAGCAACCTACAAAACAAAGAGGTTAGACAATGATATTTAAGCAAGCCCAATCAAAAAGAATTGGTCTCATTGGTCATTTGTTGGTCAACCTGAAAACACAAGCTCAGAAGTGAGTAACAGGACCACTAGGACAAGCCTAGGGTCAAAAGAGAATGAAAAAGTCAAAACAGCAAAGGGCAAGCATCCAAAATCATGTTCAAACAATCAAGAATCAATGCCAATTGGGTTCACATGCATATCAACCATCATCATCATTTCATGAACAATTTAGGTCAAGGTATAGCAAACAGAAGCTCATAGAAGTCAACAGCAAGACTTGAATCAAAAGCAATCTTAAACATTTCCAAAAATCACCAAATAAATCATGACCAATCACAACCCACAGCATGGTAAGCATGTCAAATTTCATCTCATTTGGACAAGTGGAAGGCAGTCAATGAAAATCAGAAAGTCAAAGCAATTTTGAACATGCTCAAAGAAGTCAACCAAACATGCATCAACTTAGAAAAATCATAAATCAAAGATGGTGTATGATAAATGAATGGGACTAAAACCATGGCAAAGCTTAAGATGTCTAGTTATCTCATGTAAAATTTCATGTCCATCTAATAAAGTATGAGAATTTCACAAATGAAATGGGAACATGTGTCACACAAAGTCAACATTTGACTAGACAGGGGAGAAAATCTCAAACAATTAGGAAATGCCACAAATAATTCCAAGAAAATTCACATGTAAACTAGACATACAAGAGTAGGTTCATGCAAAAAATCAGATCAATTGGAGGTCAAGAAGCATGGTAATGAAAATCATGAAGTTGGACATCAATGGTGTGACACAAATTGTCACACCCTAATTCAAAAAATCATAACTCACAAACCAGCAATGATAAATTCACAAACTCTACACCAAAATCACCATGAGTGTGTCTAGTTTAAGCACAAAACATTTGGGAGCCATTGGATAAAGTATCACCATTTCACAAATGTTTTGGCAAAGTGTACCAAAATTGGGCACATGAACAAAACCCTAATGCCATTTAAAATTCACATGTGCATTATTTGAATAAAAATGCTCATAAAAAACTAGATGAAGAATGGAGACCAATGTAAAAAATCCCATCTCAATTGGATCATCCTTTAATTATCTATGAATTTTTGAAAGTTGTAAAGAAATTGGAATAAAAATTGAAATAATGTAATTTAATGGAAATAATTTATGAGAATGATTTTTGGAAATAAGAGGGTGAACAGTGCCGGGGCCAAAACGCCCCGTATCACTAATCCCCCGTGGCAGCTGGACCGAGTCAGCGCCTTTCCTATCCAAGCGAAGTGCCCTCGTGGCAGTGGGCTGGGTCAAACTTGCCTTGTCCAACGGTTCCAGTCAACCTTCCTGGACCAGTAGCGCGCCTGCACGGGTCGACAGCTGTACCAATCGGACGGCTTCCTCAAAAAGAAAACAATGCACAGCATACGGAAAGGAAGCCCTAAGGGCCTTACGTCTTGGCAACAGAAAAAAGGAAAATTTCCAGCATTTTGCAGAAAAATAATAACAGTAACAACATGTTCATCACTAAAAAATTCCAGCAAGAACAAATGGTGGCCAAAATCAAAAAGCAATATATCAATGTGTTCACCTCATCATGTACATTAATAATCCCACAACCATTAACATTAAATCATGCTGAAATGGAAGCATCATGCAAAATAAAGTTTAACAACCAAACTTAAATTCCAATTTTCTCTCTCGATAATCAACCATTTTCAAAACTACAACAATCAATGAACTCAGCATGGCAAGATCTTCATGAAGCATATCATAATTTTGAAAAAGGTTGAGGTCGAAAACTCACCTAAGTTGAAGAACAGTCGTGGTACAATGGTTCTTTGGTGCTTTTGATTCGAAACAGATGAAGCAAGGCCCTCCAAATGATGATTGGTGAAGAAAGCTTGGTTCATGGATGCTTGCTCGTGCTTGAAATCCAATCTGCCATGGCTATGCTCTTTAAAAACAGCACTAGAAAAGGAGCTTCCAATTGGGAAAACATGGTGAAAACAAGCTCACAAGGTTGCTTGGATGATGGAACAATGCTAGCCAGGTCGTGGCCTTTGAGGTTTTTTGGAAGAAATTGGAAAAATGCAAGAAGATGAATATTTTGGAGAGAGTGAGATTTCTGTTGGTTTGATTGCAGCAACCAGCGTTACTAAGTGACAGAAAATGAGGTTAAAATCTGCTTGGATGGTGAAACAATCAAATGGCGAAGCTCAGTTCTTTGGAAGTTTTGGACAGGTTTTGCAAAAGTGTGAAAAATGAAGTTTTTTAGAGAATGAGTTTTTTCTGTGTTAGATGTGTTTGATGGCTGCTTCTATTGATTTCATGTGACAGAAAATGAGGAAAAGATCTGCTGTTTTTGTGGTACAGATCATGGTCCATGGATTTGTGGGATGTGGTGGTTGAAAGTTGTACTTCCTTTCCAAATTTCAAGCAAACTAGCATGGGCTGTATGTACTGCATAAAATGACCTTGCAACATGTCTTAAATGCAATTTCAGACCATGTTTGGATAGTAGAATTGATTAGAAATGAGTATTTTAAAACTTCACTTTTTCACCTTACTTAAAATTAATTCAAGTAGGTTCAAAAATGCCATTTTGATTGGTGAAGTTTTGGCACATGAAAGTTACATTTTTGGAAAGAGGGGATCAAATATGGTTTGTAGGAAAAAACCCCACCCAAATTGGCCAAATGGTTTGAGAGATATGGCCTTTTGAAGTTCAAGAATTTCTGAAAACGATTCGATCATAACTTGCCAACCATTCATGGGAATTGAGTGTTCTTGGACTTTTTGGAAATGGGAGAACAAGATCTTCAACTTTCATGTTGGGCAAAAATTCATTTGAAGCTTGTATCATGATGTAAGTTTGAGGATCAAGACTTTCCATTTTTGGTAAGTTTCAGTTACAGGTCCAGTTTCCATTTTTGGAAATTTCTGATCTGGCTTCAAATTCTTCCATGATGGTGTTTGACATGATATATGAGGCCTATTGGGACATGAATAAGCTCTCTCAAACCAAATCCAACCATCAAAACCATAAAATCAACCACAGTTGACCAAGTTTGACTTTTTAGGGTTTCTGACTGACTGTGCATTGACTGATGACTTCTGAACATCCAATCCTTGACCAAAACACTTCAAATGGATCCCCAAGTCATGTGAACATGTTGGACCAACCCTAGGGCCTCGGCTCCTTGAGAATTGTGCTTGCTTGCTTGGTTGACTGATCTCCTGATCAGTTTGACCTAATTTCTTGATTGGCTTGCACTTGAGGCAAATGGGACAATGCAATGCTATGCAGTGGACCATGTTATGCTACGACCTAATATGAGAATGTATGTACAATGATAGGTGCAAATTTGAGGTGCTACAGCTGCCCCTATTCAATCAGCTGGGAACCCGAACGGATGATAGCAACGGCTGTCAGACTTTCAGGGTAAACAGGGATTGAATACCAAGAACCGTAGAAATTTGCACAATACAGGGATCCACCAATGGAAACGTCCACTGGGATCTGATACTTATTACTGGGTATTTTTTGTTTTTTGTTTCAAAGGGTACAACCACATCCAGACATCGCAACGACGATGAATGGGGGAAAGAAATCACAACTAGATGCCAACGGACAACTAGGAAAAACTCAACGTTTACCAAGACCAACGGAGAGGTAACCAGACATTAATGAATGACTGGAAAGGATACAACCATTCGTCGACGGACGAAATGGGAAAAACTCAACGTTTACCAAGACCAACGGAGAGGTAACCAACTGGGGACGACCAGGAAAAACTCGACGTTTATCGGAACCAATGGAGAGGTAACCAAACATCTGCTGATGAATGGGAAAACTCGACCAGACATCGACGGATGAATGGGAGAAAACTCGACGTTTACAGACATCGAAAGATGATGTTTACAGACACCAAAAAAGATCGACCAGACATTTACTGATGAATGGGAAAACTCGACGTTTACAGACATCGAAAGATGATGTTTACGGACACCAAAAAGATCGACCAGACATTTACTGATGAATGGGAAAACTCGACGTTTACAGACATCGAAAGATGATGTTTACGGACACCAAAAAGATCGACCAGACATTTACTGATGAATGGGAAAACTCGACGTTTACAGACGTCGAAAGATGATGTTTACGGACACCAAAAAGATCGACCAGACATTTACAGATGAATGGGAAGCTCGACGTTTACAGACATCGAAAGATGATGTTTACGGACACCAAAAAGATCGACCAGACATTTACAGATGAATGGGAAAACTCGACGTTTACAGACATCGAAAGATGATGTTTACGGACACCAAAAATATCGACCAGACATTTACAGATGAATGGGAATAAGAGAAACACAACCAGACGTCAACGGACGAATGGGAAAAACTCGTCGTTTATCGAAACCAACGGAGAGGTAAGTCCACATGGGGAATGGCACAACTAGACATCATCGGATGACTAGGAAAAACTCGACGTTTATCGACACCAACGGAGAGGAGGAATTTTCACTAGGGAAGGGAGGCCGACGTTACGAACATCGAAAGATGATGTTTACAGACATCAAAAGAAAACCAGACACTTACGCATGACTGGGAATCACCGAAAGATGGTGTTTACCGACACCAAGGAAACAACACACGCGGGTGCTGACAGGATACTGACATTTACAGGATGACAGGGCAAGGCCGAACACTTGCAGGGGGTCTCACTGGGGAGAAACAGGCTTTTCTTTCACCAACGGATGAGGAAATAAATCTCTATGGGGATTATCAACACCAATTGTTGACTGGAGCAACTGTAGCAAATGCGTTGTACGGGTTGAACAAAAATTCGTCTCTGCAGGGGATACGGTCTGATGCGGTTTCGGACACATGAATGCATATGTTTGAATTTTCGATGGCGTAATGCTCCATATATAAATGGAAATGCTACGCGATTTTTTGAGGATGCAATGATCACTACATGCAAAATGCAAATGAACTCTGGCTAAGGAGCCAAAAGATCAGGTACTCCAACTCTGTGGGGAGACCCTGACTGAGGAATACTCTGCGGGGAGCTCTGCTTGGGGAATGGCGAAGCGACTTCGCTGGGAGGAAGACCCAACCAATCTTCAGATAGGGTAAACCCTGCTTTGGAGAATGTCTGTTACTCCGCTGGGGATAACCCACGCGATCCATAGGTAGAATCAACTCAGCCGGGGATGCAGATACCAGTCTACTACAGAAACTCGTCCAATCCACTGGTAGGATGAACTCTGCTGGAGAAATAAATGCTACTCCACTAGGGACGACCCAACCAATCCATATGTAGGAGAATCACTGCTGGAGATGTATTTCATGGGACCCGCTCCACTCGGGGAGCTTGCTGAGGAAAAACCACACCATTCTGCTGAGGAGAACGATCCTAGTGGAGAGAACAACCATAGTGGTGAGAGTAATAACTCTGTTGAGGACGATAACACGTCATATCATACTGGAGATGAATTCCCACAAACCTGCTGGGGATAAATACTCACGGCCATACTGGAGATAACAGCATCACAAACCCAATTGTTGGGGGACACACAAACAGTCTACTGATAAACTCCACTAGGGGACTCCCAGGGAAGATGACTGCCAGGCGCTCAGTGGGGATTCTCAACTGGGGAAATCTGCAAGCATGGGCCTGCTGGGGATAAACAATCCTTAGATCTGTTGGGGAAAGAAGGTACTGTCCACAGACACCTTTGTAGGGGAAAATAACTCTGATAGCTTTAAAACTTGCTTGGGGAAAATATCTGTTGAGGAAACGTCCTTACAGATGCCAATCTGAAAAACAGCACAACAAAATGCCCCCAGGGGATACATGAACAAGATACGCTCAAGTGTCCTCAACATTCAAAATGATTTTCAAATGTTTTATCTTTCTGCACGTTATTGTTTAGCCTCCATGTTCTTATATGCAATGCTTATCAAAAATTCAGACATTTTTGCAAACAAAACAGTAAAAATAAAAACCAAAGAGCTATTTATCTGAATAACGACTTTCATTGATTGAAAATGTGCCTGAAGAGGCGAATACATTGGGAAGCAATTCCTAGAAAGAGGTAATTGCGCACAAAAGGAACAAATCTATCCTAATGGCAATGTGAACACGGCATCCACTATTTCCCAATTCTGTTATAACTCACAGATCATCAGTTTTCCTCCCAACTCCTTGCTTTCTGAGAAGAATGACTGGACGGATCACATCTTTCGAGATGGCAGACGACAAAGCTTGATGAAGTACAGACAACTCAGACTGTAGTCTTCGCTTTAATCCCTAACTTTTGCCTGGATCGCCCTTTCGGGTTTTCAATCCACCGGGATACCCATTTTTGCCTAAGCCGCCCTTGCGGGTTTTCGACTTACCGGGTGTACAAATTCTTTTCATTTTATCCCTAATTTTTGCCCGAACCTTTTCTTTATGTTTTTTTGGTTCGCCGGGATGCCCATTTTTTGCCTGGACTCTTTTTCTTTTTGTCCAGCGGGTCAATTTATGCGAAGTATTTTTTGACTACATCTGAGTTGACAGGAGACGGAAAATCTTCACCATCCATAGTTGTAAGCATCAAGGCTCCACCGGAGAATACCTTCTTCACAACATACGGACCTTCATAATTAGGAGTCCACTTGCCCCTGTTATCTGTACCGGGAGGCAGGATCCTCTTCAAAACTAGATCACCGATTTGATAGCTTCGAGGACGCACTTTCTGATCAAAGGCTCGCTTCATCCTTCTCTGATACAGCTGTCCATGACATACAGCTGCTAGCCGTCTCTCCTCGATAAGGCTCAACTCATTAAACCTTGTTCGAATCCACTCGGCTTCGTCCAGCTTGACATCCAATAAAACTCTCAGAGAAGGAATCTCCACTTCAACAGGTAAGACAGCTTCCATACCATACACAAGGGAGTAAGGGGTTGCCCCGGTCGACGTACGTACTGAGGTACGGTACCCATGCAAAGCGAAAGGCAGCATCTCATGCCAATCCTTGTACGTAATGACCATCTTCTGCACAATCTTCTTGATATTCTTGTTCGCCGCTTCTACAGCACCATTCATCTTCGGTCTGTAAGGAGAAGAATTGTGATGTTCAATCTTGAAATCTTTACACAGCTCCTTCATCATCTTGTTGTTGAGATTCGAACCATTGTTAGTGATGATTCTCTCTGGAACTCCATAACGACAGATGATTTCTTTCTTGATGAACCGGGTAACCACTTGTTTGGTAACGTTAGCATAGGAAGCTGCTTCCACCCATTTGGTGAAATAGTCAATCGCTACCAAAATGAAGCGATGTCCATTCGAAGCAGTAGGCTCAATCTTCCCAATCATATCAATGCCCCACATGGCAAACGGCCAAGGCGAATTCATGACATTCAGAGGGCTTGGTGGTACGTGCACCTTATCAGCATAAATTTGACACTTATGGCACTTCCGAGCATACTTGAAACAATCGGATTCCATAGTCATCCAGTAATAACCCGCTCTCAACAATTTCTTAGCCATTGCATGTCCGCCGGCATGAGTACCGAAGGAACCTTCATGAACTTCCTGCATTAACATGTCTGCCTCGGGTCTGTCCACGCATCTGAGCAAGACCATGTCAAAGTTTTTCTTGTACAACACATCATCCTGATTCAAATAGAAGCTTCCAGCTAGCCTTCTCAGGGTTTTCTTGTCATTCTTCGACGCACCCTCAGGATACTCCTGAGTCTTGAGGAAGTTCTTGATGTCATAATACCACGGCTTCTCATCAATCACAACAGACTCGGCTGCAAACACATACGCAGGCCTCTCGAGTCGATTCACCGCAACATGTGGCACATGATTCCACCAATGAACCTTGATCATAGACGACAAAGTAGCCAAGGCATCGGCCATCTGATTCTCATCCCGGGGGACATGATACAACTTCACCTTCTTGAAGAACGTCAGTATTCTTCTGGTGTAATCTCTATACGGAATCAAATGCGGCTGATTCGTATTCCAATCTCCATTGACTTGATTGATCACTAGAGCTGAATCTCCATAAATGTCAAGCGTTTTGATCCTCAGATCAATGGCTTCTTCTATCCCCATGATACAAGCCTCATACTCAGCTTCGTTGTTGGTGACGTCAAACGTCAATCTGGCAGAAAAAGGTATATGAGCACCTTTGGGATTAATCAATACTGCACCCACACCGTTACCGTTCATATTCACAGCCCCATCAAACATCAGTGTCCATTTGTCATCCGGGTCCGGTCCTTCCTCGACAAGAGGCTCTTCGCAATCTTTCATCTTAAGATACATGATATCTTCATCAGGGAATTCAAACATCATAGGCTGATAATCTTCAATCGGTTGCTCGGCGAGGTAGTATGACAGAATACTACCTTTGATGGCCTTTTGTGACGTGTATTGAATATCATATTCTGTTAGAATCATCTGCCAACGAGCAACGCGTCCGGTGAGAGCCGGTTTCTCAAAGATGTATTTCACTGGGTCCATCTTAGAAATCAATAAGGTAGTATGGTTCAACATATACTGTCTCAGTCGGCGAGCAGCCCAGGCCAAAGCACAGCAAGTTTTCTCGAGCAGTGAATATCTTGTTTCACAGTCGGTAAACTTTTTGCTAAGGTAGTATATGGCATGCTCTTTTCGACCAGACTCGTCATGCTGTCCCAATACACACCCCATCGATTTCTCCGTCACTGACAGGTACATTATCAGAGGTCTCCCTGGAACTGGAGGTATAAGGATTGGAGGTTTCTGTAAATACTCTTTAATCTTGTCAAAAGCTTTCTGACAATCATCATTCCACTTGATCGCCTGATTCTTTCTGAGCAGTTTGAAAATTGGTTCGCACGTGGCTGTTAGATGAGATATGAACCTTGCAATGTAGTTCAATCTCCCTAAAAACCCACGGACTTGCTTCTCCGTTTTCGGTTCAGGCATCTCTTGAATAGCTTTGACTTTTGCTGGATCAACCTCAATCCCTTTCTCACTGACAATGAAGCCCAAAAGCTTCCCTGATCTCACTCCAAACGTACACTTATTCGGATTCAACCTCAGCTTGAACTTTCTCAACCGGTCAAACAGCTTCTGCAAATTAACCAGGTGCTCCTCTTCTGTCTGCGACTTCGCAATCATATCATCTACGTACACTTCAATCTCTTTGTGCATCATGTCATGAAAAAGAGTCGTCATTGCCCTCTGATAGGTAGCACCAGCATTCTTTAACCCAAATGGCATCACCTTATAACAGAACATGCCCCAAGGTGTAATGAATGTCGTCTTTTCCATATCCTCTAGCGCCATCTTGATCTGGTTATATCCGGAGAAACCATCCATGAAAGAGAATACCGAGGATTGAGCCGTATTATCAACCAATACATCAATGTGAGGTAATGGGAAATCATCTTTCGGACTCGCTCTATTCAAATCCCGGTAATCGACACACATTCTGACTTTACCATCCTTCTTCGGCACAGGAACGATGTTGGCCACCCATGGGGGATAACTTGTAACAGCCAGAAAACCTGCATCCCACTGCTTCTGAACCTCTTCCTTGATCTTAGTTGCCATGTCAGGACTCGTTCTACGAAGCTTCTGCTTGACCGAAGGACATCCTTCTCTAAGAGGTAATCGATGCACCACAATGTCTGTATCTAACCCAGGCATATCTTGATATGACCAGGCGAATATCTCCACATATTCTCTCAGCATCTCAATCAGCCTCCTCTTGACAGAGTCCTCTAAAGCAGCCCCAATCTTGATTTCTCTTTTGGCGTCCTCAGTACCCAAATTAACAACCTCCAACTCCTCTTGATGAGGTTGGATGACCCTTTCCTCCTGCTTCAGTAATCTGACCAATTCTGCAGGGAGTTCACAGTCTTCCTCACTCTCCTCTTCAGCTTGGTAGATGGGATTGTCGAAATCATACTGAGCCATAACAGAACTGTTCATAGTGAATGCCATAAGATCGCTTCTGCATGTTTAATGCTTTGTTTTAGAAAAAGAGTTCAATGAAGTCACAAAAAACAAAAACATTGCCATTTTTATTGTTTTTTTTGGAAAAAATGAAAACAAAAAACAGAAAAACAGGGATCACAAAGTTTGATTGCAAAAAATGTCCTTCATTAATGATAATCATTAAAACATGATGAGGCCCTACAATGAATCACTACGTCTTGGGCAGAACGTAGGATTTTCATGCAAAAATGTCAAAACAACAGAAAATTACTCTGTCAGAAGAGTAACTTGAACCACTTCTTCAGCCGTCCAGTTGTTGATAGACCCCCCTGGTGCACACGGGCGAACCCAGTTGTCCAAATCACAATCACTGTCACAGTCTTCACTACCGGTTGCGGAGACGTCGCCATGATTCATCAGCCCAGCGCTGGTAAAGGTACTCGGACCCGCTTGACCATTCTGCTCTGCTCGGAGAGGCTCGTAACCAACGCCAAATTTGTCTTCTTTAACAGGCAAATCCACCATCTTGCCCCAGCCTTCAGCTTTGCCAGAATCAACAACCTCCTTAGCCTGCTTGTAAGAAGTGATTGAAGCACCTGGCTTCCTCTGTTCAGCGTACGCCACCTTCTCAAGAGCCACAGTCTCAAACGCCTGGCATAAGGTTTCGTGGATCTCGCCATCCACCTCAACATATTTGAACGAGGATAGATGATTCACCAGAATCTCTTCTTCACCGCACACAGTCACAATCTGACCGTTCCAGACATACTTGAGCTTCTGATGGAGAGTCGACGAGACTGCCCCTGCTGCATGAATCCATGGACGCCCCAATAAACAACTATAGGCGGGCTGGATGTCCATAACATAGAAGATGATATCGAATACCTCAGGACCTATCTTCACAGGCAAGGTAACTTCCCCACACACAGAACGTTTGGAACCGTCGAAAGCACGAACGATCAGGTCACTAGGATTAAGCACAAACCCTTCCACATCAATCTTCTTCAGAATCTGCTTAGGCAACACATTCAGCGACGACCCGGTGTCTACCAATACGTGAGACAACACTGCCCCCTTGCACTCCATGGTGATATGCAAGGCTTTGTTATGGTTTCGCCCTTCAGGCGGTAAGTCCAGGTTGGTGAAACCCACACCATGCCTGGTGCTCACATTGGCCATCACACCCTCCAGTTGATTGACAGAAATCTCCTGAGGCACGTAAGCCAGATTCAGCATCTTCAGCAAGGCATTACGGTGTGCCTCAGAGCACATCAACAGCGAAAGTATAGAAATCTTGGACGGAGTTTGATTCAACTGATCTACGATCTTGTAGTCACTCTTCTTGATTATCTTCATAAACTCTTCCACGTCCTTCTTGAATGACCCCTCGGGCGCTTCCTTCTGGACAGGCTCTTCCTCAACCACAGCTTGCTTACCCTTTGCTCTGGCGAGAGCCTCAGCATTATTGTCCCTCAAAGGCTGCGGTGCGAACAGACGACCGCTTCTGGTAAAACCTCCTGGACCCCCTACATTATCCACAGCCGGACCAACAGTTGCAGGAACTCTATTCGGTAAACCAATTGTCACTGGAGTTTGATTCACTGGTCTCGTCTGACCTTCAGCCCTTCTGTAACTGCGATGAGCATTATCATACTTCCACGGCACGGCTCTACTATTCTCAACAGCCTTTCTTCCAGACGCGGCGATAGTAGTTGGAGCACTGATGGTTACAGGCACGGAAATGGTAACTGGGGTACCATTTGTTGCAGGTGCACTAACAACCCTTTGTCCATGTCCTTCAGACGGTTTAAAGTAAATGGTGATAGTTGACACTGTTCCACGATCTTTTACAGCCCCACTGAATTGCAAACAACCCTCATCCATCATACCCTGGATACCGGCCCTTAACTGGTCGCAACCATTCTCAGATTCTGCACAGCCCAAACAAACCTCATCACAGCCCGAGTAGACACCCCCATTCAGCAGACGGCCCTTCACAACTAGCAGAGAAGTCTGAACATCATCAATATTAACAACCAGATCTTCAGCTTCTTTCCCCTCAATATTGTTCACTCTATGCCCACCATGCTGAGGCATAGGGTTGTTTACGACGTTAGGCACTGGAGCGAAGTTGATTGCTTTGGCATCGATCAAATCTTGGACCTTGTGCTGGAGAGCCCGACACTTCTCAGTATGATGCCCTGGTGCCCCAGAGTGAAAGTCACAACGGACGTTGGCGTCGTACCCAGGAGGCAATACTGTAGGCGGAGCCATTGTACGCAACTCAACCATCCCCAACCTGAGTAGTTCGGGCAGCAGTTCGGCGTACGACATGGGTAGCGAATCAAAACGTCGATCAGGCATCTTTTGTCTGGGCTGATACGGACGTTGCTGTTGTTGTTGTTGTTGCGGTTGTTGAACTCTTTGTTGTTGTTGTTGGCGAGGTTGAGGTGCCGGAATGGTCACTGCAGCAGCTTGACGGTATTCAATTCTGTTCTGGTCTCTGCGGTGTTGAACAGCATTAGTTTCACCCTCTCTTCGACGAGGTGCCCCAGCAAATGGCTTCTTAGAAGAAGAGGAACCAGCATCTTGGATCTTCCCAGTTTTAATCAAGCTCTCAGTCCTCTCCCCACAAATGACAACATCAGAAAAACTACCGAATGGGCAGCTCCCCATCCGGTCCATAAACACACCTTGAAGAGTACCGATAAACATATCTGTCAACTCCCTCTCCAGCATAGGGGGTTGAACTCTAGCAGCCAGTTCACGCCACCTCTGGGCATACTCCTTGAAGCTCTCATTGGATTTCTGACATAGACTCTGCAGCTGAGTCCGGCTCGGTGCCATGTCCATGTTATGTTTGTATAGCCTCAAAAAGGCCTCACCCAGATCCCTCCAACAGCGGATAGAATCTCTCTTCAATTCCATGTACCAGTCCAAAGAAGCCCCAGATAGACTATCTTGGAAAAAATACATCCACATCTTTTCATCGTCGGTATACGCAGAGATTTTTCGATAATAAGCCTGCACATGGGTGCGAGGGCAAGAAGTACCGTTGTATTTATCGAAGGACGGTGCTTTGAACTTGTAAGGGATTCTCAAACCTTCCACCAACCCCATATTGGTAACATCAAAACCGAGAGAATTCTGACATTCCATAGCTCGGATCTTCTCAGCAAGGGCATCAACTTTACGATCCCTCTCATCAACCCTTCCCAGAACGTCTTCGTCTCCACTAAGCAGAGAGAACATATCCTCTTGTCTGTCAACAATCGGAACAGGATTACGGGCCGGGGCACGGACTACTCTGGCATTAGCGGCATCTGGAACAATAGGTTGACCGTTGATTCGAATACCCCCCAACTCATCACCTACAGCATAGTTGTTGATGGGTACAGCAGCAGCGACATTGTTATCATTAACCGGGCCTCCCTCTGGCGGAGCATGGTTGACCGGTGGATTTGCAGCCTCTTGTCTCTGAACCATGGCTCGAAGCTCTTCTTGACCTTGTGCAACCCCTTACATCATATTCATAAACTGGGCCATGCTAGCCTTCATCTCAGCCAACTCAGCTTGAAATTGATCCATACTTCTCTGTTGATTCAGTCTTGTTGAGTAGCGGTGCGGACGTTGATCAGCTATCCTGCCTAAAACAGGAACCAGAATGAGAAGTCACGACCAAGAACACCTGTTATGCAAAATGATATGAGTATGATGCTAATGATGCGTATGATGCACATGATATGCTCATTTCTCAGGCATTCAAAGAGCCTGACCCATCTTGAAAAGATGGCAACCTGCAGCAACAAGAGAACAAACAGATACAAGGAAAATGAGAACAACAGGGAAATACTGACAACCTTATCCATACATAAGGGTAAAAAGGTCAATACCACCGAGTCAACAGAGAATTCGCATAAACAGAGTACAAAGAAATGAATCCCATCCAACAAGCCTGGAGGTGATTCTCAACAATGAAGATCCAAAGACGGAGTACAAACAAATGAATCCCATCCAACAAGCCTGGAGGTGATTCTCAACAAAACACAAACAAAGATACAAACTAAGACAGACGGTCTTCTGGAATGAGGGTCTTCAGGTAATGGCACTGGTCTATCAACAGTGTGCATTCTGAACATTCTGGCAAAAAAGTGATCTTCTCCTTCAACTGTCGTCTAAGCTCTACCACTTTTCCTCCAAGGTGGTTCTCTGATGCCTGTCTCAAGTCTACTTCCTTCTTCAACTGGATGTCTTTATCTCTGAGTTGCTTCTCCAAGTCTCTGATCTTCTTCTGATAGCTGGCCTCAGCTTTCTGTAGCCTCAAGCACTCCCGGTGTTCTGCATCTAACATGCTCTCCATCTCCTCGTAGGATCTCTTCTTGCTTCTCAGTCTGCTAGCATCTTCTTCTCGCACTCCTCTGAGTTGATGAACCAAGTTCAACCTATCAGCTTTGGCTTTGTACAGCTCCATCTGGGTATCTTGCTCCTTCTCTCTCAAACGGCGATTCTCCATCAGGGCTTGCTTGTAGTGCTCCGCAGGCACACTCTCAGCAAGGATCAAAGGTGGTTGCTCCTGCAACGGCTCCATCCTATCGTAGGGTAACAACAAAGTTTCTACTCTCTCCTTGACCCAATCAGTGTAATCGGGCATAGCAACGGCAAACTTCTTCCCTAAGACAGATCCATCCTTCATACCAATAGACTTCCAAGCTCTCCCTATCTGCTCCAATCTAGCCGGGTCACTCTGCTTCTCAAAATACACACTTTCTGCTACCTCAGCCTCAAGTGGTCTTCCCTTCATCACAAACCCCAACTGGCGGAGAGAAAGAACCGGGTTGTAATTGATGCAACCCCTAGTCCCTACGAGTGGCACATTACGGAATCCTCCACAGCTCATAATGACGTTACGCACATCCATCCGGTAAGATTGCCATCTGATATCATAGGAGGTAAGAGACATAACCCTCTGAGTCCACTTATGCGTGCTCTGAGCATCCACAAAAGGTCCACTGACTGGCAGAAGAGACAAGAACCATCTGAGCAAAAGCGGGAGACAACACCTGATAGCCCCACCCTTACCATGCCTACTGTGAATAGCATAGTAAGTGTCAGCTAAAAGAGTAGCAACTGGATTTCCTCCAATGAAAATACTGACTGCAGCATAGTCAACAAAATTTGGCATACTCGGAAACAGGACGATCCCATAGATCATGACGGCCAACTGAGCATGAAAGGCTTCCCAACTTCCCTTCTCAGCTTCTTCTCTAGCTACCCTCAACAGAAACTTCAAAGGCAATCCTACAACATCCCCACTGGACTTCCAACTATCACTGACTTCCTTGATACCCAAATGGAGAGCTCTGGCAACAACTCTGAAATCAACCTCCTTGGGCACATCCAAGAAAGGAACCTGATACCGGACCGGGACACTCAGCAAAATGGAGTACTCCTCGAGAGTAGGCGCCAACTGATAATCTTGAAAGGTGAAACAATGAAGCTCTGGGTCGTAGAACTGTAGAAGAGTCTGCAACGGCGCCGGATCGACTACCATCTTCAACAGTGTCAGAATATCTCCATACTGGTCAACAAACCTCTTCTGGTTACCACTGGTCATAAGGTTGCTCAACTCAATCAGGGACGTCAAAGGTTCACGGTGAAAGCTGTAGGAACAAGTCTTCCGCTTCAACTCTGGGACTGTTGCCATCTCTATCAGTGAACAAGCTCTGGAATGTACCTGAGAAATGATATGCATGCAGGGATTAGTTTTTTTTTTCTTTTCTTTTTCCCCTTTTTTTTGTATCTCTTTTTTATTGCGTTTCTTTTGAAAAATAAATATGCTATGATGCAAATGATGCACACACGACTGGTTGGCTGTGTCTCTCGGAACACAGGATCAAAGCTTCGGCTTGAACTCGGAACCACAAATTCATCTGAAACCCAAAGTCATCTGAGACCCCAAAATTCTGAACCAATAGTCACCAACAGGATCACAAGTCACCAACAAGTCACCAACTGTACCTGTAATAATGATCATTCCCTCCCCACTCACGGGTGTCATCTAGGCCAGGGTAAGGTCGAGAGGAACGCAGCATAAATAACCTTTCGCAAAACATCATCATATACACAGCACAAGGCAACAAAACCCTAACCTAGAGAGCGCTAGGAGAGACTCACTTAGGGAAGACGGACCAGCACAGGTCAACTTCTCTATATCCCCAGCAGAGTCGCCAGCTGTCGCATCACGCGAAAAACCGGCGGGAAAAGAAGAACAACAGAGCCGCCACCGTGAGTTATTTATCCCAAAAGAGGGAAAGGAAACGCTCAGAGTAAACCTGGGAAAGAACATGGTCTCGCGACCAAAGAGAATGGGTTCGGGAGTCGGTTATGCGAAGGGAAGGTATTAGCACCCCTACGCATCCGTAGTACTCTACGGGATCCACGCACAATAGGGAGGAAAATTGGTTGTTAAACACTGCTCAAATAAACATCTACACAGGTTGAAAGAGACACAAGAAAACAAGACTGGAACTGACTCGGCAGGACATCGTATCCTGGGCCTACTTAGTCTATCAGGCATAGACATCAGAGTCGAAGTAGTTCGGACTGGGGAGACAACACATGCTCGCTAGGATATCGCATCCTATGCATACGTATCTTCTCGGACGAGAGAAGAATCAGAGCATTCGTAGCTCGGCTGACACGCACACAAACAAACAAGACACATGCAAACGTGGAGCCCGACTGCCAATCACTGGACTTATGTCAGCATCCGAACCAAAACACGCACAAAAAGGCAAACGTGGAGCCTGAATGCCAATCACTGGGCTTACATCAGCATCCGAACCAAACAAACCCACACTGGAACCCGAATGCCACTCGATGGACTTACATCAGCTTCCAAGCACACAACAACACAACAAGTTAATAGGGAGTCGGGGACTCGAGCCTATAACTGTCAAGCGCACACTCAAACAGACAGACAACAAATTGCTAAGGAGTCAGGCACTCGAGCCTAGCAACTGTCAAACAACACACACAAAAGGAAAAAAGGGCGCCCGGAGAGATCAGCTCAATCTCCTGCCTACATACTTCATCTGGTATGAAGATCAGGGCGATGTAGTTCCCCTACAGAGGGATAAAGGACTAGCCTAACCAGATAACAGAGGGAGACACAACCAGGGAGACTACGACTCGAGCCTAGATGTTATCATGCAAAATCAACCCTAAGTTAAGGTTTCTAGCTAACTGGCACAGGGAGCCAGCCTATCCTAGTCATGACTTGCACAGGGAGCAAGCCACACACACACTTAACTTGCACAGGAAGCAAGCCAAGCAAAACCTAACTTGCACAGGAAGCAAGTCTAAACTAACCCTAACTTGCACAGGAAGCAAGTCAAACAATCCTAACTTGCACAGGAAGCAAGTCAAACAATCCTAACTTGCACAGGAAGCAAGTCAAACAATCCTAACTTGCACAGGAAGCAAGTCAAACAATCCTACAAGCACAGATAGCACACACTATACACAAGCAAGTGGCTCAAACAAGGGTTAGGTTTTAGTCGAGGGGTCATATCAACCTCAACAAACAAACCTCTGGAACTGGGTGAATGTGCTCTTAACCTTGCCATTGAGGGGCTAAGGTGAAGCAGATGAAAGGTGAGTGAAGATAAGACTTCACAACTCTTATCCCTGGCCTGGGAGAGCTTAAGACAAGAATGTGTGGGTTCAGAAAGTGGGAACCCTTCTACACACTTAAAACTGACTCAACTGTACAATTGTACAAGATCTTGGGTTTGTATCTGCAATGCATCAACACAGTGGTGTGAGCAAAGCAGATGACACACTGAATAGCAGGGGATAGGTTGCATATCCCTTGGGTTCTGCCAATTGCCTCTTCACTTAGGAGGACTTTGACTCTATGCAAGGACAAAATTAAACATCCACAAACATTGCCTCTTAAGGAGGACTTCAGACAGTTGCCTGGCCAAGTAACAGACCAGGTCTTCCAGACTACATGAAGTTAGGAAGTTATACCTCAATGCAAATTGCTTATACAAGCAAAGCAAAGCAAAAGTTCACAAGGAACTAAGCAACTAAATGCACCTGAAACAGTCAAGCAGATGTTAGTATGCAACTTCAAAACAAAGCAAAAGAAACAGACATCAACAGTTAGTCAGAAGCAAATGAATGTGCAAGGCACAAGGCTTAAGGCATGTGAGCCAAGCAACCTACAAAACAAAGAGGTTAGACAATGATATTTAAGCAAGCCCAATCAAAAAGAATTGGTCTCATTGGTCATTTGTTGGTCAACCTGAAAACACAAGCTCAGAAGTGAGTAACAGGACCACTAGGACAAGCCTAGGGTCAAAAGAGAATGAAAAAGTCAAAACAGCAAAGGGCAAGCATCCAAAATCATGTTCAAACAATCAAGAATCAATGCCAATTGGGTTCACATGCATATCAACCATCATCATCATTTCATGAACAATTTAGGTCAAGGTATAGCAAACAGAAGCTCATAGAAGTCAACAGCAAGACTTGAATCAAAAGCAATCTTAAACATTTCCAAAAATCACCAAATAAATCATGACCAATCACAACCCACAGCATGGTAAGCATGTCAAATTTCATCTCATTTGGACAAGTGGAAGGCAGTCAATGAAAATCAGAAAGTCAAAGCAATTTTGAACATGCTCAAAGAAGTCAACCAAACATGCATCAACTTAGAAAAATCATAAATCAAAGATGTTGTATGATAAATGAATGGGACTAAAACCATGGCAAAGCTTAAGATGTCTAGTTATCTCATGTAAAATTTCATGTCCATCTAATAAAGTATGAGAATTTCACAAATGAAATGGGAACATGTGTCACACAAAGTCAACATTTGACTAGACAGGGGAGAAAATCTCAAACAATTAGGAAATGCCACAAATAATTCCAAGAAAATTCACATGTAAACTAGACATACAAGAGTAGGTTCATGCAAAAAATCAGATCAATTGGAGGTCAAGAAGCATGGTAATGAAAATCATGAAGTTGGACATCAATGGTGTGACACAAATTGTCACACCCTAATTCAAAAAATCATAACTCACAAACCAGCAATGATAAATTCACAAACTCTACACCAAAATCACCATGAGTGTGTCTAGTTTAAGCACAAAAAATTTGGGAGCCATTGGATAAAGTATCACCATTTCACAAATGTTTTGGCAAAGTGTACCAAAATTGGGCACATGAACAAAACCCTAATGCCATTTAAAATTCACATGTGCACTATTTGAATAAAAATGCTCATAAAAAACTAGATGAAGAATGGAGACCAATGTAAAAAATCCCATCTCAATTGGATCATCCTTTAACTATCTATGAATTTTTGAAAGTTGTAAAGAAATTGGAATAAAAATTGAAATAATGTAATTTAATGGAAATAATTTATGAGAATGATTTTTGGAAATAAGAGGGTGAACAGTGTCGGGGCCAAAACGCCCCGTATCACTAATCCCCCGTGGCAGCTGGACCGAGTCAGCGCCTTTCCTATCCAAGCGAAGTGCCCTCGTGGCAGTGGGCTGGGTCAAACTTGCCTTGTCCAACGGTTCCAGTCAACCTTCCTGGACCAGTAGCGCGCCTGCACGGGTCGACAGCTGTACCAATCGGACGGCTTCCTCAAAAAGAAAACAATGCACAGCATACGGAAAGGAAGCCCTAAGGGCCTTACGTCTTGGCAACAGAAAAAAGGAAAATTTCCAGCATTTTGCAGAAAAATAATAACAGTAACAACATGTTCATCACTAAAAAATTCCAGCAAGAACAAATGGTGGCCAAAATCAAAAAGCAATATATCAATGTGTTCACCTCATCATGTACATTAATAATCCCACAACCATTAACATTAAATCATGCTGAAATGGAAGCATCATGCAAAATAAAGTTTAACAACCAAACTTAAATTCCAATTTTCTCTCTCGATAATCAACCATTTTCAAAACTACAACAATCAATGAACTCAGCATGGCAAGATCTTCATGAAGCATATCATAATTTTGAAAAAGGTTGAGGTCGAAAACTCACCTAAGTTGAAGAACAGTCGTGGTACAGTGGTTCTTTGGTGCTTTTGATTCGAAACAGATGAAGCAAGGCCCTCCAAATGATGATTGGTGAAGAAAGCTTGGTTCATGGATGCTTGCTCGTGCTTGAAATCCAATCTGCCATGGCTATGCTCTTTAAAAACAGCACTAGAAAAGGAGCTTCCAGTTGGGAAAACATGGTGAAAACAAGCTCACAAGGTTGCTTGGATGATGGAACAATGCTAGCCAGGTCGTGGCCTTTGAGGTTTTTTGGAAGAAATTGGAAAAATGCAAGAAGATGAATATTTTGGAGAGAGTGAGATTTCTGTTGGTTTGATTGCAGCAACCAGCGTTACTAAGTGACAGAAAATGAGGTTAAAATCTGCTTGGATGGTGAAACAATCAAATGGCCAAGCTCAGTTCTTTGGAAGTTTTGGACAGGTTTTGCAAAAGTGTGAAAAATGAAGTTTTTTAGAGAATGAGTTTTTTCTGTGTTAGATGTGTTTGATGGCTGCTTCTACTGATTTCATGTGACAGAAAATGAGGAAAAGATCTGCTGTTTTTGTGGTACAGATCATGGTCCATGGATTTGTGGGATGTGGTGGTTGAAAGTTGTACTTCCTTTCCAAATTTCAAGCAAACTAGCATGGGCTGTATGTACTGCATAAAATGACCTTGCAACATGTCTTAAATGCAATTTCAGACCATGTTTGGATAGTAGAATTGATTAGAAATGAGTATTTTAAAACTTCACTTTTTCACCTTACTTAAAATTAATTCAAGTAGGTTCAAAAATGCCATTTTGATTGGTGAAGTTTTGGCACATGAAAGTTACATTTTTGGAAAGAGGGGATCAAATGTGGTTTGTAGGAAAAAAACCCCACCCAAATTGGCCAAATGGTTTGAGAGATATGGCCTTTTGAAGTTCAAGAATTTCTGAAAACGATTCGATCATAACTTGCCAACCATTCATGGGAATTGAGTGTTCTTGGACTTTTTGGAAATGGGAGAACAAGATCTTCAACTTTCATGTTGGGCAAAAATTCATTTGAAGCTTGTATCATGATGTAAGTTTGAGGATCAAGACTTTCCATTTTTGGTAAGTTTCAGTTACAGGTCCAGTTTCCATTTTTGGAAATTTCTGATCTGGCTTCAAATTCTTCCATGATGGTGTTTGACATTATATATGAGGCCTATTGGGACATGAATAAGCTCTCTCAAACCAAATCCAACCATCAAAACCATAAAATCAACCACAGTTGACCAAGTTTGACTTTTTAGGGTTTCTGACTGACTGTGCATTGACTGATGACTTCTGAACATCCAATCCTTGACCAAAACACTTCAAATGGATCCCCAAGTCATGTGAACATGTTGGACCAACCCTAGGGCCTCGGCTCCTTGAGAATTGTGCTTGCTTGCTTGGTTGACTGATCTCCTGATCAGTTTGACCTAATTTCTTGATTGGCTTGCACTTGAGGCAAATGGGACAATGCAATGCTATGCAGTGGACCATGTTATGCTACGACCTAATATGAGAATGTATGTACAATGATAGGTGCAAATTTGAGGTGCTACACAAACATATAAATAACTAAACAAAATAATAAAATAAGTGAACTAATGTGTTACCGATTTCTTACAAAGGTGCCGAACGAGTGTCAGAAAACAAGGAGAATTGGAGACTGATCCCAACCCCAAACCTATCTCATTGCTTGTCCTCAAGTGATGCTTGAGACATCAGGACGGTTACCCCCAAATTTATGCATCCACAATGCTACTGCGATCTTTCGCATTCTCCTGTTCACTTTTCAATCACAGTTTTACTCTTTCCCGATTTCCGACTTTAGCCACACTTTAACTTTGACACATCTTTTGGGATCAAAGTGTTTACACTCAAGAAAACAGAGCATGCAAAATCAACTCTTAGGTTTGAAATACAGATGCGTTCATAACAAGCACTATTCGAGGACTTTTTCGGTTGTAATGGGTCTAAGGTGTAAGGTGGGGAATATAAACAAAAAAAGGAATACTAGGGGTTCAGGCTCAAATTACGTGTTGTTACCCCTCGTACCGTTGTTCAAATGTAAAACTCGGGGGTATTTCTTTTGGACACCATTTTTGTTGAGGTTCATTGGCGCATAGATTTTCTTTTATTGCTCTTTTGATGCATGCTTTTTGCCAACCATAGTATTTATAGATAAGTGCTTCATGATTTTTTTCTCTTCTTTTTCTTTGAATTTTTTCATCTTTTTGCACTTATCTAAGGTTTGTCGATGTCCCCAAATTTGGATGAAACCCCAAACTTAAGCTTTACGGCAGCTTCGGGGTAAACAACACTTATCTAAGCAAGGTGTGGTAGTGTATGGGTTTATGGCTATATACAATGGTAAAATACAAACAAAAGGAAATATGGCTCAAAATTGATGAACGAAGGGAAAGAATGACAGGCTGGCTTGAAAGGCTCAGGGTTAAAATACAAAAAACAATGCCTCAGTATGTATAGTGTGCTATGAAATTTCAATATCTTTAATGCAAACCCAGAGAGACAAAGACAATGCCTCGTGGATTCACACGCAACTCAGTTTACTGTGGACGAAGTCGGCGTCTCATTTAGGATAGATCGGGGAGCGGTGTGAGGTTTGATTATTTCCGATTCACCGCCACCCGTAATGAACCGGCGCGGCTAGGTTCGTTGTAGTTGTCTTCTTCATGAACCAGAGCGAATGTGAGGGAGAGAGTGGTTTTGAACCTCACGTTGGTTCTTGGTCTTTCACCATGGGCTTAGTCATCTTAGCTAGGCCCACTGATTCTATTGCAAGACACTCCCCCCATGTCAATATCCGATTTTTTCACCCCCTTGCCACCTGCATAATGGAAGGTATCATGGCATTACGGAGTGGGGCTTACGTCCTGTATGTTGTCCACACCCCTGTTTTCAGTGGCCCACCCCCTATTGCGTTTGGCCTTAACATTTAGGCTCATTCTGCCTGATTCTTAGTCTTTTCTTGTTTTTTTAAGTTTTACTAGAATTAATTGGAAGAATAGGATTAATTAGGATTAAATAGTTAATTAGGACTTAATAGAAATATGTAATTAGATTAGATCGATTTAGAATATAAAAATTTGATTAGATTAGAATTTTTAGAAGTATTAAATTTAGATTAGAAATTTTGGTTAAATTTTAGAATTAGGAGAAAATTAAAACATTAATTAGATAATCTCTTAGATTTAGATTAGAGTTTTGGGAAATTAATTAGGACTATTAAAAGCTTTTGAACAATTAGACATAATTTTTAGAATTCTAGAAATTAATTAGATATATTAAATTTAGGTTAAAATAGGAAGTTAGAATAATTAGATTGATTTAGAATTTAATTGACTTTAACTAGAACTTACTTAAAAATAGAAACTTAACTCAGTATTAACCATAATTGTGAATTGACGATTTTGCCCCTAGACTTATGAATAGGCTAATCTTGCATGCTCCCTTAGTTTTAGGACTTGTAGAATTTTCTAATTGGTCAATTGACCTAGCTATTATTTCTCATGTGGTTAACCTTAGTTTTAATGCATTTTTAGATCGAGTTTAAATTTTAGAATTGACTTTCACTTGAATGATTTTATTTTCGCACTCCCTTGTACTTTATATGTACCCCTCTCCCCTTTCTGATGTATGCTTTTACTTGCTTTCTTTTATTGCTTGATAGCTACTCCCTTAGGCATTAGGAGTGCTCACTCGTTCATAATCATTAATCAAACCCTTGACCTAATGTCAAGCTGTCCCTTTCCAAATCGTAATCAAACCCTTGATCCAACGTCAATCGGTCTTTTTTTCATCAAACTCAATAACAAAACCCTTGATCCAACATCAAACGGTTTTTTTTCAAAATCAAATTCAAAAAACACAATAAATGGCGATTAGGATTGTACGTCACGAGCCTTAAGTGGTAAAGAAGGGATGAGACTGGAGCTTTCCTACACTCATTCTGAATGCTTCGAACACAAGACGTTTGGCTTGGTAATTCAAGGTGTTCACCTTTATCCATAGCCTTTAGTGCAATCCGAAATCAATAACACTTTCTCAAAACCTAAAAACAATTCAACTCATTCAAACCTTTTGTTTGAGCCTTAGGGAGACACAATCGAAAACCCTTCTTCAAGGTAATAAAATCAACAAAACACACAAACATTTTAAACCCACGAACTATGGGGCTCTGATTTCTCACTTCAACAAATAGGCATACGTAGGCACGAGGACCCAATCCTTGGCGAGCACACTAATTTAAAATTCACCTTCACTCCGTAAACCTTTGGCAAGCAAACATTCGATAACAACATCCACGTAAGCGCAAACGTCCTAAATGGTTCCTGTAACACCCCTCTAAAATACCCCAAATAATTTAATTAAATATCAAAATACAACATCAGAGTAATTATGCAGTTAAGGGTGTCACATAAACACTTCACACCATGTTCCAAAATAACAGTCATGCTCTTTATTAAATCAAATAAACATTCGCATAAATCACAGCGGATATAAATCAAATCAATCAAAACATGTAACACATTACATGTAAAATGGTTCATAACCAACAGTAAAACATTTAAAACATCCCTTCCCGATGTTACATCTATCAGAGCATGACCCACTAAGGAACTACTCTAGACTCCAAGTACTAGCTCCTACTCAATCACTGCTCGTTACCTGAAAAACAGTTGTAAGGGTGAGTTCCTCAATCGATATAATAAGCATTATAAAACATTATGTAATGCTAAGTAATTTTAACACATTTCATCACCCTAATTCAAACATATATTCAGTAACAGCACATCAACTCAACATAATACTCAACACCAACACAAACACACGTATAATATTGGAATACATCCATTCATATTATACGCCATACATATATTATGCAATGAGACTCCATGCATGCGGTACCGACTATTTGTGAACATATAGTTCAACCTCACCGTCCAAATCCAGGCACGGCTACCAAGCTCACTAGTCCCACTCATTTGAGACATAGTGACTCACTCACTAATTCCTCACCATGGGAATTAGCTACCACCCCAAGGGCTATGCTATGCACGCTAATCACCTAGCATGCAAACATCAACAACAATCAAAATGATTTACTCACTAATTCCTCACCATGGGAATTAGCTACCACCATAAGGGCCACAATATGCATGCTAATCACCTAGCAATGCAACAACAACAACCATTCAAGAATAGACATATGCTCACACTCTAAGCCATAAAACAGTTTATTCACAAATGCATACATAACTGATACATTCACAGCATCATGCATACCATCACACATCATCAACACATTTTATCACAAAAGCATATCATATCATGCCGCATAATCAAACACAGTATTAGCACACTCTACTAATACCTATACTACTCAAAACAACGGGAAATGATCCCTACTACGTCATACATCAGCTAAGTTACATTATTCAGCCTAAACAACCGAAAACTGCACAACAACAGTTCAGAAAAACCACAAGTCTGCCCATACGCGTATTGCCTATGCCCATACGCGTATTGCCCATTCCTGACCAAGTCCATACGCGTATTGCCCACGCCCATACGCGTATGCTACGCGTACCACATTCGCATACGCGTACCAACAGAGACAATTTCACGTTCAAAACATCATCTTTTCCACTCATACGCGTAAGGCCTCATCCATACGCGTACCAGCCATATCATACGCGTATTGCCTAGTGCCATACGCGTATGACCAGAAACCAGAATTTCCAGATCTGCAATGACTTTTCCTGCTACGAGATCTATCCAATTCAACCTTCCACAGTCCAAATTTTACACACAAATCATTCATCTCATCTAACACGAATCATACACTTTCGATTTCACAAATTGTTAACCTTTCTACCTCTAATTCCTACGAATTTCTTCAATTTTAATCCCAATTTCGTTCCTCCCCAAAAGTTCACAAATTCATCATACATCATTCAATCAGAGGCAAATCAATGGTTTCTCACTACCCATCACATATTATCCCATAATACCCATTAATCGATGATAAACCCCCCTTACCTGAGTTAATCCGGCAAATTCCGTTAGCTTCAAGCTTTTCCTCTTCTCTTGCTCTGCCTCTTTGCCCTTTCCCACTTTCAGCCGCTTGCTCTGTTTTCCTTTTCACGTGAAAACCTTTTTCCAAAAATTGGGACTTTTTATTATTCCCACTTATATACTCCAATAATAAAATCCAATAATATTATTCCAAAATAATAATAATAATAATCCAATTATCTAATTAAATTAATAAATATATTATTAACTTAATTTAAATAATTACCATATTATTATCGGGGTGTTACAACTCTCCCCCACTAAAAGAGTTTTCGTCCTCGAAAACGTACCTCAAGTGAACAACTCTGGGTAAAACTCCTTCATCTTACTCTCCAGTTCCCAGGTCACATTGCCACCTGCTGGTCCTCCCCAAGCTACCTTCACCAAGGCAATCTCTTTACCCTGCAACTGCTTCAACTCTCGATCCTCAATCCTCATAAGTGATGTTTCAACAGTCAGGTTATCTCTCACCTGTACATCATCTATTTGGACTACATGCGACGGATCATGAATGTACCTCCTCAGCTGAGACACATGAAAAACCTCATGCAAATTTGCAAGTGACGGCGGTAAAGCGATACGATAGGCTACTTCCCCTATCCTCTCCAAAATCTGATAAGGACCAATAAATCGAGGTGTCAACTTCTTCGACTTCAAAGCTCGACCAACCCCAGTTATCGGAGTAACACGAAGAAACACATGATCTCCCTCTTGGAACTCAAGTGACTTCCTCCTCTTATCATGATAACTCTTCTGACGACTCTGAGCAATTCTCATCTTCTCCTGAATCATCTTAATCTTTTCCGTAGTTTGTTGAACAATCTCCGGTCCAACCACAGCACTCTCACCGGACTCATACCAACATAAAGGTGTCCGACATCTCCTACCATACAAAGCTTCAAACGGTGCCATACCAATGCTCGAATGAAAACTATTGTTGTAGGTAAACTCAATCAAAGGCAAATAACAATCCCAAGCACCACCCTTTTCCAAAACACAAGCCCTCAAAAGATCCTCCAGTGACTGAATCGTCCTCTCAGTCTGACCATCAGTCTGCGGATGATATGCAGAACTCAATCTCAGCTTAGTTCCCAAAGCCCTCTGCAAACCTTCCCAGAACTTCGATGTAAATCTAGGATCTCTGTCTGAAACAATACTCGACGGAATACCATGCAAACTTACAATCTTCTCAATATACAACTCAGCTAATCTCTCTAACGGATAATCCATTCTGATCGGAATGAAATGAGCCGACTTCGTCAATCTATCCACAATCACCCAAATAGCTTCAAAATTCTTACTTGTCCTCGGTAAACCAGAAACAAAATCCATACTGATACTATCCCACTTCCACTCTGGAATAGCCAACGGTTGCATTAGCCCAGACGGCTTCTGATGCTCAATCTTTGACTTCTGACAAGTCAAACAGGAATAAACAAAACTTGCAATCTCTCTTTTCATTCCCGACCACCAAAATAACTTCTTCAAGTCATGATACATCTTCGTAGCTCCAGGATGAATACTCAGGCCACTACGATGTCCTTCCTCCAGAATACTCTTCTTAAGTTCGGTAACATCCGGAATGCACACCCGATTACCAAATCTCAAAACACCATTCTCATCAACTCTGAATTCACCACCTTGACCTTGATTCACTAGAGTCAACTTATCAACCAAAAGCACATCGGATTTCTGACCTTCTCTGATCTCATCCAAAATACCACTCGTTAACTTCAACATTCCCAATTTAACACTATTGTGAGTACTCTCACACACCAAACTCAAGTCTCTAAACTGCTCAATTAAATCCAATTCCTTAACCATTAACATAGACATATGCAATGATTTCCGACTCAATGCATCAGCCACTACATTTGCTTTACCCGGATGGTAATTCAAACCAAAGTCATAATCCTTCAGAAATTCTAACCATCTCCTCTGTCTCATATTCAGCTCTTTCTGATCAAACAAATACTTTAAACTTTTATGGTCACTGAAAACCTCAAATCTTGACCCATACAAGTAATGCCTCCACAACTTCAGAACAAATACCACAGCTGCCAACTCTAAATCGTGTGTCGGATAGTTCCTCTCATGAATCCTCAGTTGTCTCGAAGCATAAGCTATAACCTGCTTGTTCTGCATCAACACACCACCCAAACCCAACAATGAAGCATCACAGTAAACCTCAAATAAATCCGACGAACTCGGTAATATCAAAATAGGAGCAGTAGTTAACCTTCTCTTTAACTCTTGGAAACCCTCTTCACATTTTGAGTCCCAAACAAACGCTTGTCCTTTTCTAGTCAACATCGTCAACGGTAACGCCAACTTAGAAAATCCTTCAATGAACTTCCTATAATAACCTGCAAGTCCAAGAAAACTTCTTATCTCAGAAACTGACTTCGGAGCTTCCCACTTAGATACCGCTTCTATCTTAGAAGGATCAACAGCAACACCACCTCTTGAAATCACATGACCAAGAAAACTAACCTCTTCTAACCAAAATTCACACTTTGACAGTTTAGCAAATAACTTCTTTTCTCGTAGAACTCCTAAAACCACTCTCAAATGCTCAGCATGCTCTTCTTCAGATTTCAAATATACCAAAATATCGTCAATAAACACCACAACAACTGATCTAGGTACGGATGAAAATCCTATTCATATACTCCATAAATACTCCAGGCGCATTAGTCACACCAAAAGGCATTACAGAATACTCATAATGTCCATACCTTGTTCTGAAAGCAGTCTTCTGAATATCCTCAGTTTTCACACGTATCTGATGATACCCAGATCTCAAATCTATCTTGCTGAACACACTCGCACCAACCAACTGATCCATCAAATCATCAATCCTCGGCAAAGGATACCGATTCTTGATCGTCACTTTATTCAGTTGCCTGTAGTCCACACACAACCTCATAGTACCTTCTTTCTTCTTAACCAACAACACTGGTGCACCCCACGGTGACACACTCGGACGAATAAATTTCTTATCCAACGGATCTTCCAACTGACTCTTCAATTCAGCTAACTCAATAGCAGACATACGATACGGAGCCATCGATATCGGTCTAGTACCAGGTACCAATTCAATCGAGAACTCAACTTCACGCTCTGGCGGTAATTCATTCACTTCTTCCGGAAACACATCAGGAAAATCACACACCACGGCTAGATCGCCAATCACTAGTTTATCTTTAGCCTCCAAAGTCGCTAACAGCATAAACAACTCAGCCCCATCTGCTACTTCCTCATTCACCTGCCTGGCTGATAGAAACAACTCTTTCCCTCCTTCAATCTCAGGAAATATCACAGTCTTATCAAAACAGTTAATAGAAACTCGGTTAAACACCAACCAGTTCATTCCCAAGATGACATCAATCTGCACTAGTGGAAGACACACAAGGTCTATCCCAAAGTCTCTACCAAAAATACTCAAAGGACAATTCAAACAAACTGAAGTAGTAGTTACTGAACCCTTCGCAGGAGTATCAATCACCATACTTCCATACATCTCAGATATCTCTAACTTAAGTTTCACAGCACAATCCAAAGAGATAAAGGAATGAGTAGCACCGGTGTCAATAATAGCTACAAGAGGAAAGCCATTAATATAACACGTACCTCGGATCAAACGATCATCTGCAGAAGTCTCAGAGCCCGATAAAGCAAAGACCTTGCCTCCTGACTGATTCTCTTTCTTCGGCTTAGGACACTGTGGACTGATATGACCCACTTCTCCACAGTTGAAACAAGTCACAGTTTTCAACCGGCAATCTGCAGCCAAATGACCACCTTTTCCACATTTGAAACACTTCTTCTCATTACTGGTACACTCATGGATACGATGTCCAGCCTGACCACATCTGAAACACTTAGCAGGGGCACTGGAGTCTCCCCCACTAGGCCTCTTCATCCCACTCTGTCTCTGAAAACCTTTGCCAGCTGCATACGGTTTTCCACGGTCATTCTGATTCTTGCCTTTCCTATCAACCCTTTGCTGATAGCTCTCCGCTCTGGCTTTGGAATCCTGTTCAAAAATCCTGCAACAGTCAACCAAGTCAGAAAACACTCTGATCCGCTGATATCCAATAGCCTGCTTGATCTCGGGACGTAACCCGTTCTCAAACTTCACACATTTCGAAAATTCCCCAGTAGCCTCATTATAGGGAGTGTAATACTTCGACAGCTCTGTGAACTTAGCAGCATACTCAGTAACAGACCGGTTGCCCTGCTTCAATTCCAAGAACTCTATCTCTTTCTTTCCTCTGACATCCTCTGGAAAGTACTTCCTCAGGAATCTCTCTCTGAACACAGCCCAAGTGATCTCAGCATTCCCAGCAGATTCCAACTCAGTGCGGGTAGCCACCCACCAATCATCTGCTTCTTCTGACAGCATATGCGTACCGAACCTGACCTTCTGGTTATCGGCACACTCAGTCACTCGGAAGATTCTCTCGATCTCCTTCAACCACTTCTGAGCACCATCTGGATCGTATGCTCCCTTGAACATTGGAGGATTGTTCTTCTGGAACTCACTCAGTTGACGAGCAGCTCCCATTCCCACAACATTCGGATTTCCTCCAAGTACTCCAGCTAGCATACCCAGAGCCTCAGTAATTGCAGCATCATCTCTACCTCTTCCAGCCATCTCTATTCTGAAAACCCAACAAGCTAAAATAATAAGTACTGATAGGGTTACACAACACCTATCCCGTACAGGGGAACAGAATAATTACGACTCGACTCGACCGACTATGCTCTGATACCACTAATGTAACACCCCTCTAAAATACCCCAATTAATTTAATTAAATATCAAAATACAACATCAGAGTAATTATGCAGTTAAGGGTGTCACATAAACACTTCACACCATGTTCCAAAATAACAGTCATGCTCTTTATTAAATCAAATAAACATTCGCATAAATCACAGCGGATATAAATCAAATCAATCAAAACATGTAACACATTACATGTAAAATGGTTCATAACCAACAGTAAAACATTTAAAACATCCCTTCCCGATGTTACATCTATCAGAGCATGACCCACTAAGGAACTACTCTAGACTCCAAGTACTAGCTCCTACTCAATCACTGCTCGTTACCTGAAAAACAGTTGTAAGGGTGAGTTCCTCAATCGATATAATAAGCATTATAAAACATTATGTAATGCTAAGTAATTTTAACACATTTCATCACCCTAATTCAAACATATATTCAGTAACAGCACATCAACTCAACATAATACTCAACACCAACACAAACACACGTATAATATTGGAATACATCCATTCATATTATACGCCATACATATATTATGCAATGAGACTCCATGCATGCGGTACCGACTATTTGTGAACATATAGTTCAACCTCACCATCCAAATCCAGGCACGGCTACCAAGCTCACTAGTCCCACTCATTTGAGACATAGTGACTCACTCACTAATTCCTCACCATGGGTATTAGCTACCACCCCAAGGGCCATGCTATGCACGCTAATCACCTAGCATGCAAACATCAACAACAATCAAAATGATTTACTCACTAATTCCTCACCATGGGAATTAGCTACCACCATAAGGGCCACAATATGCATGCTAATCACCTAGCAATGCAACAACAACAACCATTCAAGAATAGACATATGCTCACACTCTAATCCATAAAACAGTCTATTCACAAATGCATACATAACTGATACATTCACAGCATCATGCATACCATCACACATCATCAACACATTTTATCACAAAAGCATATCATATCATGCCGCATAATCAAACACAGTATTAGCACACTCTACTAATACCTATACTACTCAAAACAACGGGAAATGATCCCTACTACGTCATACATCAGCTAAGTTACATTATTCAGCCTAAACAACCGAAAACTGCACAACAACAGTTCAGAAAAACCACAAGTCTGCCCATACGCGTATTGCCTATGCCCATACGCGTATTGCCCATTCCTGACCAAGTCCATACGCGTATTGCCCACGCCCATACGCGTATTCTACGCGTACCACATTCTCATACGCGTACCAACAGAGACAATTTCACGTTCAAAACATCATCTTTTCCACTCATACGCGTAAGGCCTCATCCATACGCGTACCAGCCATATCATACGCGTATTGCCTAGTGCCATACGCGTATGACCAGAAACCAGAATTTCCAGATCTGCAATGACTTTTCCTGCTACGAGATCTATCCAATTCAACCTTCCACAGTCCAAATTTTACACACAAATCATTCATCTCATCTAACACGAATCATACACTTTCGATTTCACAAATTGCTAACCTTTCTACCTCTAATTCCTACGAATTTCTTCAATTTTAATCCCAATTTCGTTCCTCCCCAAAAGTTCACAAATTCATCATACATCATTCAATCAGAGGCAAATCAATGGTTTCTCACTACCCATCACATATTATCCCATAATACCCATTAATCGATGATAAACCCCCTTACCTGAGTTAATCCGGCAAATTCCGTTAGCTTCAAGCTTTTCCTCTTCTCTTGCTCTGCCTCTTTGCCCTTTCCCACTTTCAGCCGCTTGCTCTGTTTTCCTTTTCACGTGAAAACCTTTTTCCAAAAATTGGGACTTTTTATTATTCCCACTTATATACTCCAATAATAAAATCCAATAATATTATTCCAAAATAATAATAATAATAATCCAATTATCTAATTAAATTAATAAATATATTATTAACTTAATTTAAATAATTACCATATTATTATCGGGGTGTTACAGTTCCCATGGAGTACCATGGATGTGAGGGGTGACAATACATTCCCCTTGCATAACCGACTTCCGAACCTGTTCGTCGTTGTGATGACCATTCTTTGGGGTTTTCTCGATATTTTCCCTTTCCTTTGGAATAAATAAAAACCGATGGCGACTCTATATTTTTCGTGTAGCGACAAGCTTCTGCCCAGAAGTGCTTAGCCACATTAGTCTCATTGATCATGGTTCTGGCCATTTCTTGGAGAGTCTTATTCTTCCTTTCTACAACTCCATTTTATTATGGAGATCTAGGACAGGAGAAATCATGGGATATTCCATTAGAGTCAAAAAGTTCTTCAAAAAGTTTGTTTTCAAATTCACCACCATGATCACTTATGACTCTGATGATCTTAGAGTCATATTCATTTTGCACTTTTGAACAGAAACTGGTGAACACATAATGTGACTCATTCTTGTGCCTTAAGAATTTCACCCATGTCTAACGACTGTAGTCATCAACAATTACAAGTCCATACTTCTTACCATTGACTGAAGATGTCTTAACAGGTCTAAAGAGATCAACGTGTAGAAGTTCCAGAGGCCTGGAGGTGGATACAAAAAATTTGGTTTTGAAAGTGGTTTTAGAATATTTCCCTTTCTGACATGCTTCACAAAGAGCATCTAAAGAAAACTTCAGCTTAGGTAGGCCTCTGACTAACTCAAGTTTATTTAGCTGAGAAATCCTCCTCAAGCTAATGTGACCCAAACGTCTATGCCACACAATTTCTCTTGCTTAACAGACATCAAGCATTTCACGATTTGGTTTTTCAAATCTGAAAGTTTTATTTTATAAATGTTATTTTTCCTCTTTCCAGTGAAAAAGATTGTTCCATTTTTCTGATTAACAGCCTTGCACGTTTTTTGATTAAAAATAATATCATAACCATCATCACTTAATTGACTTATGGATAACAAATTATGCATTAATCTCTAAACATAAAGAACATAAGAAATAGAGGGAAGAGATGTGTTACCAACTGTTCCAGATCCTCTGATTCTTCCTTTCTGATTTCCTCCAAAACCTATGAAACCAGCATCTTTAAGTTCCAAGTCTTGGAACATATGCTTTCTTTCTGTCATGTGTCGCGAGCATCCAGAGTCCAGGTACCATGGTTGGTGTTTTAATTCTAATGCATAGGATATCTGCAACTTACACTATTTTATCTTTTGGTACCCAGAATCTTTTGGGTCCTTTAGGATTAGTTTTCCCATAGTTTCTGAGAACTTTGGGTTTTCTAGCATTATTGAACTTCTATGTCTGTGTCGGTGTATAATTGTAAGAAAAAGGAGATTTTGGTTTGTTTTCTATACAAGGTTTCTGATCATCTTCATCAGAGTCATAACCAATTCCTATTTTTCTATTATGACTTACACCATAGATTATAGAAGCCATTTTGCTTCTATCTAGGTTGTTGTTTAGAAATTTCTAAAAGACTTTATCATATTTGTATATGATAGTGTCAAAGGTAGGTGGAGCTTTAGAAACAGTTTCCTCAAGTTTTGAACACTTCTTAGTTGAAAAATATTTTTCTCTTTCAAGAATAAAATTATTTTCTTTGAGTTCACAAACTTCTTTCTCAAGCTTATCACACTCTTCAACAGTCTCTTCATGAACCTTTTTCAGGTTCTTGAATTTCTAATGAAGCTTCTGATACACGCTCATAGATTCTGACAAACAAGCTTCAAGATCAGAGCGATAAAAGTCAGAGAATACCTCTCCAGAGTCAGATTCTATTTTAGATGAACTTCTAGAGGTAGTGGCCATGAATGTTATGTTTGCTTGCTCCTCTTCAGAATCATATTCTGGAGCTTCAAAATCAAGGTTATCCCATGTTGCCATGAGTCCTTTCTTCTTTGCTTTGAAAGAGTTCTTCTTGAAGCTTTCTTTTCTGGAGCTATCCTTCTTTAGCTTTGGATAGTCATTTCGATAGTGTCCAGGCTCTTTGCATTCATAACACGTTACTTCCTTGTTGGGTATGCCTTTCGGTAGTGTCCAGGCTCTTTGCATTCATAACACGTTACTTCCTTGTTGGGTATGCCTCTAGAGGTTGTATCTAGACGATATCCCTTATGTCTGGAGCTTCCGAAGTTGTTTTGTCTCTTTCTCCAGAGTTGTTTGATTCTTATGGAAAGAAAATATAATTCTTCATCATCATCAGAATCTTCATTCTCAAAATCATCAGCTTCTTCCTCTTCAGCTTGAAAGGCTTTGTTCCTTTCTGGATTTCTTCTTTCTGGTCTTGACTTTATAGCAACAGATTTGATTTTCTCCTGAGGTTCATCTTCCTCTGTCTCTATTTCATGACTTCTAAGAGAGCTAATGAGTTCTTCAAGACTTATGTTGTTCATATCCTTGGATAACTTCAGAGCGGTAACCATGGGTCTCCACTTCTTGGGAAGACTTATGATTATCTTCTTGACATGGTCTACTTTAGTATATCCTTTGTCCAGAACCTTGAGTCCTGAAACCAAGTTTTGGAACCTTGAGAACATCACTTCAACAACTTCATCATTTTCCATTCTGAAAGCTTCATACTTCTGGATTAAGGTCGGGGATTTAGTCTCTTTAACTTGGTTGTTGCCTTCGTGCGTCATTTTTAAGGAATCAAAAATATCTTTGGTTATTTCCATGTTTGTTATCTTCTTGTACTCATTGTAGGAAATAACGTTTAACAAAATGGTTCTAGCTTTGTGGTTATTCTTGAAATCACACTTCTGATCGCCACTCTTCTGCTTCTTGGAATACGAATATCAATTGCAGAGTTGGGTAGCTCATAACCATTTGTAACCATATCCTAGAGATCAGCATCGTAGCCTAGGAAGAAACTCTCAATTCTGTCCTTCCAATAGTCAAATTTTTCTCCATCAAAAACTGGAGGTTTTGCATTGTAGCTATCTCTTTCATTTGTGTTAGCCATGAAGTTTTTCTCACCCTGGGTCTCTCTACACGGTTAAGTGTTTGATTCAGAACTCGATATCAGAGTCAGTTTGAAATATTTTTATAGGAATTACAAACCTTTTGCAATAACACACACAGAATAAATAATAACACCACAAATGATTTATCCTGGTTCGCTTGGAATTCAAAGCTACTCGAGTCCACCCCGACCAAGCTGATTTCGCCTTCAATAAGGACTTAATCCACTGATCTCAACAGATTACAAAGTTCGTCTAAGAGTTCAACAACCTCTTAGCCCTCTCAAGTTTACAGACTTAAACAAGTCACTTGAGGAATCACAAATAATTACAAGAATTACAAAGTGTTTCTCTAGATGCTTCTAGATAAGCATTATAAACATAATCTAGAATCGTGAAAGATAGCCATACAATATTGAGCAGCAGCTCTTGTATGGAAACTATTTCTTATAACAATAATTGTGAAGAATATTCAGAGTATGAGAATGTTGTTGTATCAAAGTTATGTGTTTCAGCAAGTTGTGAGGAGGCCCTTATATATCACTTGAGATGATACCGTTTGGGGAAATCAATAAAGATTTTGTGCCAATTGTGGGAGTTAAATGTAGTAAATTCCTTGTCCTTTCTATAAAAGACTTGGAGCATATTCAAATGTTTCCTTAAAAGGAATGTACTACAATTTTGAATGCTTCCAGCTTAAGTTTCTGACCAGGTGACATATGATGGCGTGTTTCTGAGCATGTGTCAGAGTGAGGTGAGCATGATCAGAGTCTTTAGAGTCAGACTCCTCAGATATATCTTGCAGAGTCTTTAGATATCTCTTGTAGAGTCCTCATATAGATTTCTAAGAGTCAGATCATTAGAGCTTGAACTTCAGAGTCAGATTCCTCAGGTGATTGCTGCTCAGATGCATTATGTTCAGAGTCAAATCTGATTTCTCTTTGTGTTAGGTCAGCATTTCTGGTCTAATTCAGATGCCAGATATTTGTTTCATCAGAGTCAGTTTAACTTAGAATCCTACACACTTAAGATTGTTAGGGTACCAAATTGTTTCATTCTTTGTTATCATCAAAACTTATAGATATATTGTTGAATCAAAATCTTGTTCTAACATAAAACCCTAATATCTCTTTCCCTCGTCTCTCTCAAAATATGACCCTAACATCTCTATCACTCGCCTATATCATATGGAAACCCCAAACATATGCAACCAACTCGTATTATTCGAAGGATCCCTTTGTTTCATCAAATCTTAGAAAATGGATACTTTACAAGTTCGTCTTCACTATAGTTTATGTTTCAAAATTTGTTTATGTATTATTGTTTATGTTTTAATAGATTCTTTCATAATGTTTAAACTTTCTAATTGTTTTGACTTGTAGGCAGGGATGCTTGTTTCAATAACAAGGACGAAGCTAAAGTGAGTGTTGCAAACTTATGTGAAAGATCCATAATGACAACCATTCAAAGTATACTCAAGTTTGCAACTCTAACTTCAGCTTCATCCTTCTTTCATTGTGGATGCCATTATCGGACATGTGCGTTTCAAAAACATTTTATGAGTTGATATGTTTTTTGTATCGTGTATCTTATTTAAGGTTTTTTGTTGATGAATGTTGTTGATGAATGTTTTTTATGAATATTGTTGTTAATGTTTGTTTAAAAGACGAGTTTATTATATCTTATATGGTTTGAGTGTTTTTCCAATTTCTTACCGAATATATAACTTTTCATATTTCATTAGATAATTATAATATGATAGATAAAGTTATATTAGAAAACTAGTACACATTTAGTTTTTGACAAGAATTATTCAGCCAGTTATCTTCATTTAGTTCTTTAATCGTTAGAACTTCATTTAATGCTTGTATTTCTTCCATTGCCCTTTTATCCACCTCTAGTTGTGTTTACCAAGTGAATAATACTTTTCAAAATGAATTATAGGTGAAGGAAGGGGAGGTGGAAGAACTAGGAGCATTAAACAAAGTTCTAACTGTTAAAGAGCAAACTGAGGATAACTAAGTTGAAGACCTCATGTCAAGCATTGAAAGTGAACTTATTCTTTTAATATAACTTAATTTGTCAAGTTATAATGTTCTAGATCAATTGAAAGGTTATATGTTTAGTGAGCATTGGCAAAATAAGCATTCCAAATGACTTATAATAAACACAGGTGTATATATTCCAGTGGTTGTTTATATCAATCGTTGTTAAATATTATGCATTAAAGAATATCACAATGGTTGTTTAATGTAATTGTTGTGGCAGGTAGCGTGCTACATAACTTATAATCACAATCGTACAACCGTGGTGGAAAGCATCATACATGCAATCACACCTTACCTCACAATGGTTGGTCTAACATGATGGTATCCCTTTTCCAACCGTTGAGATAGGTGTTTTCCGTAGTAATGATTGAAGCTCCCTAGTTGTCCGATAGGTAGAGGTGGAAATGTAGTCGGAGGGTCGACAATGGGCCACCATTGGGACTAGATCCTCTCATACCTTGCTCAACCATCTGAGGTTTTTTATAAGAAGGTCTTACCCCATGATACACTTTAGGTGCAAGTCCCGTCTAAGGGTTCCTTCTAGTCACATGTGGCGGCGAACATGAAATAAACTCTACCATTGATCAATCAAGAGAACCCCATACCACCATCTGAGTCGTGACAGAGAGGTTGAATAAAGTCAGACTAGTAGAAGCCTTCGTAATGGATCTCTCCTAGTGGTTGGCATTTTAGTGGCTTCCACAACTAAAAGGGTAACAATAAACGTATTTATCATTTGAATCATTATCCTATGACCTTTCATCTTATCTACGAAAGAGAAATCAAGTAAGTTAGGGATATATTCATTAGAAAAAATTTAAATAAAATAAGATATATCATATGCTACTCACTATAGATGACCCACCTCTCTTTCATGGTGACTTCTACCAGGAAACACGTCTCTATGAGTCATTTCTTTTGTTTCTTTGGAGCTCCTTAGAAGGCACAACATCATCGACGTAACCCAAACCTTCCCAAAAAGGACAATAATTTTCTCTTTTTATAGATTTCCTCCTGAGATAAGTCATCTGAAAGGTAGACATAAGATCCAGCCTCCGTCAAGAAATGGCTATGATGTCAGAATTTTGAGAACTTGTCTAAACATTGAAAGGGTGGATCAAATTGGACGTCCTATATACTAGTGTGCTCCACCTCAATAAGGGGAGTAACCAGGTAGTATCGATCTTTGAAATTATTCACAATATTAGAATAACCCTAAAATATTTTATGAAACTTCCTAAGGGAAAGTAGACTTTGACCCTGTGCTAAATCAACAGAAACGTGTTGAGCTTTAAAGAGATGAAAAAGAGTGTTAAGATCGACACATTTTTCTTGTATTCACACTAGTATTGGAATATTTTAACATAGGCCTAACTCATTGGATTCAATTGTGAAGGAGAAATTCCTAGATAATTTATAACATCTACCTCTAAGTCATTGAAAGGAAGACGAAAACCTATCAAGGAAAACAAGGATTCGTGAATAGGGATGATATACCCCTTAAACATGTATCATATCCTCTTGTTCCCTTTGGGGGAAGCATTCCCCAATCTAAGGAAGAACCCACCTAGGTGAAGGCATGATCTAGATCGCCTTTTCCATCAAAGATAGAGATAGTATCCAATGTTTCTTGATCCATCCATACAACCGAGATGTATTTTGTTTGCATTATGGGTTCCTGAGCGAGAGTTGTCAATTTCAAAAAATTGGCAACACACAGAAAAGAACGAGATTGAGATTCTAACCACCACATCATCTAATTATTAGTGGGATCATATCTAAAAGCGCGGATGTGCGTTATGGTGTAGGTTTAGGTCATTCATTCTCTCCTAAAATCATCTATGGTAGTGGGGATCATTAAATTCTAGGTAGGAAAGGCAAAACCTCTAACTACCTCTCTGTGTTATTGCCTCCAACCAACTTTCCACTCTCAGTCACAACTTTCTCTTTCAAATCCTTCATATCCTTCTTCTCCTAAAACCCTAACAAAAGAAAAATAAATACAGGAGGCAAGAAGACTTTGAGTCATTACCTTAAAAAATATGAAATTGATGACTCGCACGAAGTAGATTTTTCGAAAAAGGTGGCATATATACATTGGAATGATGGTCGATGGGAAGATGTTAACAAAAAGGAAATCACAATAACAGGAGAAGAATTCTCAAGTCTCGTGAATGGCAAAAATGAGAATGTTAAACCCATAACTTCTTATATATCCTCTAACAAGACAATTGTATGATCCATTATACCAGGCATTGGGAATCATGGTCGCATCACCAACAATCGAGATCTCACGTTAAATTGTTCAAAATACTCAAGTACCCTAATATGAAAGGGTGTCCTTATTGTCAGACATATTGACACGTGTCGAGACCTTCATGCAGAATGATGCAAGTCACAAAAGGGATATTTAATACTCATGTTCCCAAAGTTATCAACGTCTCATAAAGGACTTTCCACTTCCATCCACCAGAAGTCACACTAGAAGTCTACACGGCAAACCATCCTTCTAGCGAGTAGAAACATAGGCTTGAGGGGCAACTGTTATAGGCCTCTCGCAAGGCTCACATATAAAATCTCAAGTACAAGGACCCCATAGAAAGACACAATGAAAAGGTAGGGCCTTCAAGTACGGAACATATGATTCCAACCTCCAGCTTATTTCCTGTTGTTGGATCTAATCGAACGACAACCCACACAAGGCACAAGATCAAGCATGAACGGTTTTAACCGCTAATATTATATATAGATTGATAGTCGCCAGTTTAAGGTATTCTATTTATTCTCCCATTCAAACTAATTTTCACTCATTCATTGACTTGAGCATTAGAGTGTTAACCTTGCAGGTTCATCCCTAGGCCCCCGTATCGAAAACACACTTAATCATGTATGAACTCTATCTCACTCTCACATAATCTATTTCTGGTTCTAGTACAGAACAATAATAATGCATTATGTCCAACTATAGTCATTATACATACATAATTCTACACATTGTTAGGATATAGAACTATACATTTTAATCTAGGATTTTATTACAAAGCTCAAAGGAATTTATATGACTTACACACCAAGAAAATTCCCAACTAAAAATCAATTATAACAAACTTAATTGATTTTCAGTTACTCTAACAAACGTAACATATATATAACTAACAAACCCTCTTTTAAACCAAGTTATCAAAACAATTGGTTTACAAATAGAAACAAAATCAAAACATCAAATTGAGAATAGCCATATTTGAAGTCTTGCAAACTCCAAGTAGTTTCTTGAGCTTCTCGAATAATTCAAGATTAAGAGGATTTGTCATTATATCAACTATTTGGTCTTGTAAGGTACAAAACATCAATTCCACTTTACTTTATTTACTTAGGTTTGTCAGAAAATAACCTTATATCAATGTGCTTGCTTCTTTCATGCATAACAAGATTTTTGCTTAGCTAGATAGTGGATTTATCGTCACATAAAACAATTGAATACTTTCCTTGCTTTAGGCCTAAGCTATCTAGAATTCTCTACATCCATATGCCTTCACGGGCACGTACGCACACACATTGAGTTGTAGCTATGAATTCAACTTTAATTATGGACAGGGCCACAATAGGTTTCTTTCTTGGTCACCAAGAAATTACACCAAACCCTGACATGAACACATATCCTGGAGTATTTTTACTTTCATCTACATATCCTCCATAATCATTATATGAGTAAGCCACCAACTCAGAATGCTCACTTTTCCTGTATTGAACTACCAACTTAATTGTTTATTTCAAATACCTCAAAATCCTTTTGGCAACCATTAGGTGAGATTCAACAGGATGTTCCATGTATTTTCTTATCATGCTCACTAGAAACATCAAATTAGGCCTTGTGGCAGTTTGATGCATTATACTTTCCATCATTTTCTTGAATTGAGTATGACCCAGATTATTTCCTTTGTGTGGTTTTGATAGCTTGGTTCCTGGTAAAACATGGATGCACTCATTATTACTTCTATTCATACCAAACCTGTCAATTATTTCGTTTTCATATCTTTGCTAACACATGAAGGTGTTCAACATGTATTGTTTGAAACCTAGAAAGTGTTTCATCTTTCCTAGGCCAATCATGTCAAAGGTGTTCAACATGTATTGTTTGAAACCTTTGAACATTACACTCTTATTTCCTGTGAATATAAGACTATTTACATATAGGTTGATGTCCAACTAATTTCCATTGTTTACATCTTTCACAAACAATGTGTGCTCATGGTGACACTTGAAAAATCCTACATTTTAAAAATATTTTATTTTTATGTACTAGGTCATTTGAGCCTACTTCAGTCCACATAGGGCCTTATGCAACCTATAGACTTTGCTTTCTTCTCCATTCTTTAAATAGCCTAAAGGTTGCTCAATATTAATTGTTTCATTTAACTCTCTATGGAGGAAGGCACTCTTTATATCTTAGTTGGTAAACACTTCATCCTCTAATAACTTCCACTACTAGAACACTTCTTAGACACAAGTGCAAACACTTCATTGTAATCATTTCCACATCTTTGAATATAACCCTTAACCACTAGTCTTGCTTTGTATTTTTTCTTTTTCTACCATTTCATTCACTTTTTTTATAGATCCACTTAACACCTATTCCTAGTTTGAACTTTTTCTATGGTACAAATTTCACCATCCATATCCTTTCTCCACACATCCACCTTAGTAGCATCTTCATAACTCATAAGGTATTCATTTACATAGGGACTAAATATGGTTGAGTTCACCATATTTTCATTTGGGTTTAGGTCCTAAATAGAGGTATCATAAATTTTAAGCCATGAGGGAGGTCTCCTAAATATCCCTTATTTTAAGTTTGAGTTAAAAGTACTTGTAGCTTCTTTAATGGTTGATGTGCCACTAGTCACCAACTCATCAGTTCTATTTTGATATGTGGTTTGATTCATTCTTCTTCATTTGTGCCCATTGTTTCTATGGAATTTTCATCAATGTATAACTCTACACATTCATCTTCATTTTCTTATTCCAATTACATCTCTCATTTTCAGTAAATACCACATCTCTGCTTGTAATTATATTATTGGATAGGGTTATAGAGCCTATATGTCTTGGATGCATCACTGACTACCAAATAGATGCACTTCATGCTCTTGTCATCAAGATTCCTTATTTGATCATATGGTATGTGTGCATATGGAATACATATAAATATTTTAAAGTGTTGAACTGGTTGTTTTGATTTGTTCTAAGCTTCTTTAAGAGTGATCTTTGGTATGGTAACAGTTAGACCTCTATCTAGAGCATAACTTTCCCAATATACAACTTCAGGCCAAAATGTCTTAGGTAATTCTTTCCCTACTACCATGCTTATGACCATGTTCATTAGTCTTCTGTTCTTCCTTTCAGTCATCCGATTTTGCTATGGAGTATTGATCAATCTCCAATTCTCCTTGTTTTCTGACACTCATTCGGCACCTTTGTAAGAAATCGGTAACACATTAGTTCACTTATTTTATTGTTTTGTTTAGTTATTTATATGTTTGGTATTGTTGACTCTATTTGTTGGGTACATGTTATATGCATCATCATACTCCATTTTATGTCCTTTTGTGGTAGTTTTTTTGGTTTCAAGTATAAACAAGTGCATCGGAGGGATAGATAAGCAAAACAGGCGTTCCGGGCCCGACAGGAGAAGAAAAATGGACTTACAATAGTCCTGACACAACCACCCATGTTGGCCAACACGGGCCGTGTCAAGAGAAGAGGCTTGAAAATGGAAAACCTGTTCCTAGAAGCCAACACGACCTTGCGTGTTGCCTGACACGATCAACATTGGCTTGGGCACTTGACTTTCCAATCTTTTGTTGTTTTTGGCACAGCTTATCCCGGAGGGTATTTTGGACTTTTACGCAAGGAAAATTGTCATCGGGAACTATTTATAATGGATTTGAATTGGGGGAGATGGACTTTTTGGGAGACGATAGAAAGTTGAAAATGATCAAGATTGAAAAAGTGATAAGAAGCGAAGAACGGGGATCCTTCAAGAGAGGACGCGATTGAAGATCAACGGAATTTTGACCTTTTTGTAATGTCTCAATTTTATTTTGTATCTGATTTGAATAATATGATAGGCTAAAAACCCCCAATGCTAGGGGGTGTCCTTGAATTGATAATGTAATGACTCTGATATTTGATTTCATTTAATACATGTTGTTTGATTTCAATTTCACTGTATGATGTGCGTAATGCTTTCTTTTTGGAAAAAATTAAGATTGATGTATGGTTAACGGTTAGCAGGACTGCAATGGTTAAGGTTTTCATACAGTGAAACCATAATAGCGATCACCTAGGACTAGGGATACCCTATGGTTACCGGATTATTCTTGTTAATTTAAAATGTTTGGTTTCATGATAATCAACTAAGGACTTAGAGGTTAGATTGAATACCAAAGGTTTCCCTTCGAGGTCTTAGGGGTAAATAATCTTAAGATCCGGTAATTGAAAAATGCTCAATATTAAGGAGATATACACTCAAGGATCATTACAGGAGATTTTTATACACCTCCCTTGGCATATCATATTAATCTGTGAAAATATTTATTTGCTCTATTTTCCCTTACAGTGAATTTTACCAAACCAAAACTCATTCTTTTGTTCAATTGAGTAACTGTTACTCATATATTGTTGCGCAATCCTCGAGACCGATCTTTAGGAAACTTCCATCTCATTACTACATCGGCAAAAATAGTACACTTGCTATTTTTCCGATCAAGTATACACTACTACAAATGATATATTTCATGACAAATTTTTTACGTCACCTAACACAAAACCGAGGTATAATGCCAAGGCGCACCATGTTTTGTTTTTTTAAGTAATAAATACCACATATTCTCTCAGTTTCTAAATATAACCAAGAGGAAAAATATTTCAGGACATGCTTCCAATCCCAACAACAACAAGCCGTTTATGTTTTTATTTATTTAAAAATGGTGTCTTTCTTTTTATTTTATTTTTTATTTTTAACTTAATGATTTATTCATTCGGTTGTCTTTAATAACCGGGGGATTAGATAATCAGTTTTTACCATAAGCCTAACTTATATGTAGTTGCTCCAAACTTCTACGCATCATACTTTGGGGTGAATTGTAAGACATAAAAAATCTTCAATGTCCTTTTATCTTGAACAAATTATTTTTTTCTGCTCTTGCAATCCATCCCAACATAATGGTGTTGATGTTGTTGTTGTATTTTTGAAATAACCTTCATATGTTGTCAATCAAAGAAAACACTTCATAATTTATTGTTTTTCTCGGTTGACAACATTGAGAAATTTATTTCTAAACATGTTGTAAATTGCAAACACATGTATAATATTCTCTTTCTTGTGAAAGCATTTGCCATGAAAATATTTACTTAAGATGATGAAATCTTTGAACAGATCTCTGGGATATTGTTGTTCTCCAAGAATCCATTGTCAAAATCTGGATTTTTTAAGCAATGTAATTTTAAAAAAAAAAACTTACTCTCATCGGTTTTTAATACCGAGAGGTATGTGTTAGACGGTGTGGCTAGTGATCGAGAGGGGGGGGTGAATAGATCACCTCTTTAAAATTAACGGATTTAACGTTTAATCAGAGTTTTCAAAAACAGCGGAAAAATCAGTCCCGAATCGACTTCCGTCTATTCTGAACTGCTACTAGAAAGCCGGACACGCAAGTGCAGTTGCTGGATTTTAATGAGAATGACAGAATTAATACACACAGAATGTTAACAGATTGAATGCGCTTATCCTCAAATTCTATTTCCAATGAACACAATCAAGTTAACCGTTTTGTCAAACAGTTGGTGTGTGTGTGTTTGATGATAAACAGCAATGGTGTATTACTTAAAGGTTTTATTATCACTGCTGTCCAGAAAAATTGATCAATCACCACACACTAACATAAATTGCAAAACAGTTTTGAAACGTAAAGAAGATTAAGGTAAAAGTAAGATACGCAGAGATTTGTTAAGGAAGTTCCCCACGTCGTCCTCGCGTGTGGGTACGTCTCCCTCTCAATTTCAAATGAAATTGAGAACTTTGATTATCAATTATTGCCGAATCCGTTGATACAAGGTTTTGATACAAAGACAGAATTTCTAAACTCCAAGAACCTCTTCTTGTATAAACCTTCACTTGATCTGAGCTTGATCAAGATTTTCCTGCACAAAGTTGCAAACAATTCACCGGTTCCACGACCTGCTTGCGAAATCCCCCGATCTCCAAACGCAACGCTGCGGCTGAATCTGTTCTGCAAATGTGACTCCGAAACCCTCAAGAACACACCAGTTCTTGAAGGACAAACCAGTAGGTTTTTCCTAGAAACCCCCTTCAATCTTCGACTCAGCTAGATCCTCGATCGTTCCACTGCAACCCACAGCTAGATCCTTGATCACACCACTGAACGTTATCTCAATGCTTCTTTGATCCAACGAACAAGAATTGTTATGTGTAAATGTTCTTGAAAGAAGAGTGATTGAGAAGATGAAGAAGATGAAGTCTCTTTCAGGTTTCTATGTGCTCACTGACAATTGCTCCAACACTACTTTGATCTTGTGTTCAATTGTCTTTTTGCTCAATGAATTCGTGTCCCTCATTTGCTGTTGAAACCTGTATATATGTGCTGCAAAACAGATTCTGTTATGACTTGAAACAACCTTGTGTATTGATACACAGGAGTGTGCATCGATGCATACTGTAAGTTGTATGAAATTTGGTCAAATTAATTAATCATGTATCGATGCAGGAGTCGTGTGTATCGATGCATGTGGTATTTACACTGATCTGTATCGATGCTTAATGCTCATGTATTGATGCACAGGCTATCTCAAGTGGTCATGTATCGATGCAGAATTCGTGTGTATCGATGCACAGAGTTTTTGCCCTTCCATGTATCGATGCATGGCTCGTGTGTATCGATGCATACTGAACATAATTTGTTTTGACATTAATCAAGGCTGCATGTATCGATGCACAGATTCATGTATTGATACATACTGTTACAAAATGCATTTTAATAGTTATTTTAAAGGAATTTTTCAATGTACATATATATGTGTGGTTATGCAACAATAGAGTGGGATGAATCACAAAGTAAAAACACAATTATATCATGTAATGCAATGCACAATCAATTTGGATGATGTTCACACAATTTGCTATCATTAAAAGTTAATTCAAGTTAAAGAATTCTTTCACAAACTCCCCCTTTTTGATGATGGCAAATTCTTGGCAAGATGTGTGATACTCCCCCTGAGTTTGTGCATATCTGCATTTTCTCCCCCTTTGTCAACATCAAAAAGAGGAAGAACTATAGTTATCAAGTAGAGAGTGAAGCAGGGCATGGCAAAAGGATAATACGCTATCAATCACACAGAAAGAAGCTGCAAGTTAAAGAATCATTCACAAAGAATCATTCAAAAGGTAAGGGCAATAACAAATAGAGATAAACAGAAACTTAAAAGCATTTAAAGTGTGCAAACGAGTTTAGGAGTTACATAAGCTAGAACAAATAATGTGCAACCAAATGAAATGAAATGCATTGAAATGAAAGGTATGGTGGGTTAATTTGGATTGTGGCCACCACAGGATTCCTCATCATGTCTGTCGGGGTCTCGGTAGCTTGGCGGAGGTGGAGGAGGAGGCATCGTGTCTGGATTATGTCCCATGAAGGAGTATTGCCTAAACCGATTCTGAACCTCAACGCTTCGAAAGCTGTCCATAATCCCAGGATTTTCACGGCAGTCATCCATAAAGCCGGACATTTCGTTGTAGAACACTTGATGCCATTTGACCAAGTCTTGGTGTCAAGCATGTTGATTGTGATACATCCGTGTTTGCTCATCATGCCAGTCACGATGCTCATTGTGCCATTCAGTTTGTTGAACATGCCAATAGCGTGCTTCTTCGTGGCGTTCTTTGTTGACGAGTTCCATCTGTTGAAGCATGTGAGTGATGTCGGCATTTGGAGTTGAGGCTGAAGTACCACCGGAGAAAGGAGGGGTTGTAGGTTCAGGTACATAGTTGGTAGGAGACCACCTTCGTGGCACCCATTCACCCCAACCAGTGTTGGCCTCAGCTTGTGGTGCATCGGTATCAGCCGCATCCTGCATCTCTTCATCAGGCTGATCTTCAGCAACATGGATGCGGTCCGAAGGGATGTCAAAGTTGTAAATTCTGGTTTTGGATTTTCTTTCGTAAAAATAGAAGCATTTTCGGTCTTTATCCCACCGATAACCCATATGCGAAAGAGTGGCAGAGTCAAACTCTTGAGCAGCAGACGGGGATAGAAGAGGAACAATAGGTATTGTAACTTTCCAAAACTTTAGAATTTTCATGACTTGAGAGGCATACCCTAGCGCTACAGTTTTGCTGTCTCGCACATAAAACAGACGTTTTACAAAGTAGTTCGCCCAATTTAAGTGAATCTTATTTTGCAGAATGTAGAGAAGATGTAGGCTAGGCCTATCCAACCGAGAGTGGCCACTGTTGGTTGGACGCAGAATGTGTGTAATGATCCAGTGTAGAATACGCGAAGTTTGTTTGATCATACCTGACGTGACGTGTTCGTCCTCACTCAACGGTCTATCAATCTTTAGGATAGAAGTTGTAAAGTCCCTCAGGTCAAATTCAGGGTCAAAGTGCAGGTCATGCCAGGACTTGAAAGTCATCGACGGAAGCGGCATTTGAAACACCGTTTCCCAATTAGAGGCTTCAAAGGTATATGTTCTGACTCCGATGGAACACCGGAACATATAGCCGGGACCAGTGTGTAAACCAGCATAAAAGGCCCGGATGAAATCCTCATGATAGTCATCTTTTGTAGATAGAAAGGACCCAAGTTTTTGTGCATGTAACAGTTCAACTACTTCATTTAGGTGCAGGTGGACAGCATCTGTTTTATCAAAGATATGAGGTTTCATTACCAACCTGGCCTTGAAGGATTCCTCAAATTCAGCAGCAATGGCAGGATGAAGAATGTCTAAGGCATTTGAAGGAACTTCTGGTGGTTGCTGAGACGTACCGGCTGCTTCCTTTCCCTTTCCTTTTCCTTTGGCTCTGGCTGGAATAGTGCGTGGAGGCATGGTGATGTGAGATTTAGGGTTTTACCAAGTTTGTGAGAGAGTGAAGATGAGAAGGATTAGGGTTAGCCACTGGTTTTGGGGTTTTTGAGGGCAGATGAGATGAAGTACTGAGATAAGAGATGATATGATTGGTTGATGTGTCGATGCATGAGAGAGAAAAAAAATGCATTTAATTCAGATGACAGCAGTAAGTATCGATGCAGAGAGTTATGTGTCGATGCCAAGTATTTGAAAATTGTCATTGTATCGATACATACGATTGATGCGTCGATGCCAAGGGTTTACAATTGCCTTGTGTATCGATACATGCGATAGATGCATCGATGCATACTGAAGCAGTTTTTCAAAAATTGAATTTCAGAGTATGTGTATCGATGCAGGCTTCGTAGGTGTCGATACATACTGATGCTGAACTGGTTTTTAATGGATTTTAATGCAGTATGATTATGCAGTTGCACTATGTCATGATAATTTTGCTCAAAAATCAGAGTGTTAATGAGCATACATTATAGACAGGAAGTATATTCAAGCAAACTTTATATCAACTAGAGTAAGCACATTTGATCTAACAAACACAATCACTAATCAATAAGAAAATTGTAGAAAGGATTGATATTACCTCTATTGGAGAGATCTTGTGAAGGATAATTGACATCTAAAGCAGTGCTTGTCACACACGGTGAGGCATAATATAATTAAGATGTAACATGCTTATGACATCAAATGAGATAGATCTAAGATTCCTAATTCGCGACGAATGTTGAAGAAAGGTTCCGTTGCCAAAGGTTTAGTGAAAATATCAGCAAGCTGATTTTTGGAGTCAACGTGCTCAAAGACAACGTCTTCTTTTTCAACATGATCACGAAGGAAATGATGTCTAATCTCTATGTGTTTAGTGCGTGAGTGTAAAACAGGGTTTTTAGTAAGGTTTATGGCACTCGTGTTGTCACATTTGATAGGAATACGTTTGAGTTGAATGTTGAAGTCTTGTAGTTGTTGCTTCAGCCATAAAATCTGAGCGCAACAACTACCGGCTGCAACGTATTCGGCCTCTGCAGTTGACAAAGCCACAGAAACTTGCTTTTTGCTGTGCCAACTGACCAAGGAGTTTGAAAATAGGTGACACGTACCACTTGTACTTTTCCTATCTGATTTGCAGCCAGCAAAATCAGAATCGGAGTACCCTACTAGGCTACAATCACTTCCTTTAGAATACCAAAGCCCATATTTAGATGTTCCATGAAGATATCTAAATATGCGCTTCACCGCTTTTAGGTGCGATTCTTTAGGATTTGATTGATAGCGTGCACACATGCAAACACTAAACATGATGTCAGGTCTAGAGGCAGAAAGATACAAGAGGGATCCGATCATACCTCTGAATCTTTTGACATCTACACACTTACCTTGCTCATCCTTTTCTAGATTTCCGTTGGTAGGCATTGGGGTGTCGATTGATTTTGAGTCATTCATTCCAAAGCGCTTGAGTAGTTCTCTGCAGTATTTTGTTTGACATACTGCAGTACCTTCATCAAGTTGCTTTATTTGCAGTCCTAGGAAGTAGTTTAGCTCCCCCATTAGACTCATCTCAAATTCACCCTGCATAACCTTAGAAAATTCTTCGACCAAGTGTATGTTAGTTGAACCAAATATGATGTCGTCGACATAAACTTGAACTAAAAGAATGTGCTTCCCTTTGTGTTTAATAAAGAGTGTATTGTCCACTTTGCCTCTTGAATATCCATGATCAATTAGGAATTTGCTAAGTCTTTCATACCAAACCCGAGGGGCTTGTTTAAGACCATACAAAGCTCTTTTTAACTTGTAAACATGATCTGGATTTTCAGCATTTTCAAAACCGGGAGGTTGTGAAACATATACTTCTTCATTTATGACACCATTAAGAAAGGCACTCTTTACGTCCATTTGGTAAAGCTTAAAATCCTTAGAACACGCATAGGCAAGCAAAAGACGTATAGCTTCGAGGCGAGCAACTGGAGCATAAGTTTCCTCATAGTCTATGCCCTCCTCTTGGTTATATCCTTGTGCTACTAAGCGTGCCTTGTTCCTAGTAATCACTCCGTTTTCATCAAGTTTGTTTCTAAAAACCCACTTAGTGCCTATGATATGATGATCTCGCGGACGAGGGACAAGTTCCCAAACGTCATTTCTTTTAAATTGATTAAGCTCTTCTTGCATGGCCATTAGCCAAAACTCATCAATCAAGGCCTCTTTGGTATTTTTTGGCTCAACTTGTGAAACAAACGCGAAGTGAGAACAAAAGTTACTTATCTTAGACCGGGTCATTACTCCCTTTGAAATGTCTCCCAAAATGTTGTCGATGGGATGGTCTTTTGAGGATCTCCAAGCTGTTGGAAGATCATTCACTTCAGCTGTCTTTTCTTCCTCAATTTCTTCATGACTTGTATCTTCCTCCTTCTCATGGGCAGCTGTTTTGGACTGATCAATTTCCTCAACAGCTTCCTTGAGTATGTCTTCCGTAGATACACCTGCGTCATCAAAAGAAATACCTTTTCCGACATTTTTCGGATAAGACTCATCAAAAGAAACATGAACCGACTCTTCAACAGTAAGTAAACGCTTATTATACACTCTATATGCTTTACTTGACATTGAGTAACCAAGAAAAATACCTTCATCCGCTTTTGCATCAAACTTCCCAATGTTTTCCTTACCGTTATTCAAAACAAAACATTTACAACCGAATACGTGAAGATGTGACAAGTTTGGTTTTCTTCCTTTCAAAAGTTCATAAGGAGTTTTGTTCAAAATAGGGCGAATTAAAATTCTGTTTAGGACATAACAGGCTGTGCTAACAGCATCAGCCCAAAAGTATTTTGGTAATCCACCCTCATTAAGCATTGTTCTTGCCAACTCCTCTAAAACACGATTTTTACGCTCCACAACACCATTTTGTTGTGGAGTGCGAGGGGCTGAAAAGTTATGCTCAATGCCATGCTTGTCACAAAACTTCTCAAAGTGATAGTTTTGAAACTCACCACCATGATCGCTACGAATTGTAACTATTTTGGAATTCATTTTGTTTTGGGACAGATTTGCAAAATTTTTAAAAGCAGAAAAAGTTTCATCTTTGCTATGAAGGAATATAGTCCATGTGAATCTAGAGTAGTCATCAACTATTACAAAGCCATAGTAGTTTCCACCTAGGCTCTTTGTCCTAGAAGGTCCAAAGAGGTCCATATGGAGAAGCTCGAGGGGTCGTGAAGTTGAAATTACATTTTTAGATTTAAAAGACACCCTTGTTTGCTTTCCCATTTGGCACGCGTCACATAGGTGGTCTTTTGAAAATTTTAATTTTGGTAGACCAACTACTAGATCCTTAGATACAACTTTGTTTAGCAAATCGAAGTTAACATGAGCTAAGCGTCTATGCCAAAGCCAAGAATCATCATTCAAGGTGACTAGACATTTAGTGTTTGTTAACGGTACATCAAACAAGTCAAGCATATAGATGTTGTTTACTCTTATACCCTTAAACACAATGTTTTGTTCAGCATGTTCAATTATGCAGCAAGTTTTTGAAAACGAAACTTTATAGCCCATGTCGCATAGTTGACTTATGCTCAACAAGTTGTGTTTAAGTCCCTCAACTAAATGGACATTTGAAATAGTAGTGGTGGAGGGATTACCTACACTACCTTTGCCGAGTATGGCTCCTTTGTTGTTGTCTCCATAAGTAACATATCCCTTCTTCTTTGCCTTGAAGTCTATAAAAAGCGATATGTCACCGGTCATGTGCCTTGAGCAGCCGCTGTCAAGAAACCACCTTCTATCCGCGGAGGCAAGGCACTCATCCTACAACATCAAAAGAGAGAAGTTGGTACCCAATTTTCATTGGGTCCAAGTGGGTAAGTGCTAACATGGTTGCCTTTTGGCTTCCATCGATAAATGCCTTTAGGGACAAGAAATCTCCTAAATTTGCACTTTTCAATGGTATGGCCAGCATGGCAACAATAATGACATAAACGATGATGATATGTTTGTTGTTTCTTGTTCATTGAATCCTTTAGAATAAAAGAGTATTTTGCATATGGAGGGTTCAATGACTTCTTAAACAACTTAGGATCAACGGCATAAGCAATTTTAGGTTGTAGCGCTTTTTCTAATTTGACCTTAAGAGTGTTTACCTCTTTTTGCCAAATATAGCAAGCGTCACAATACCTAACTCTACTACATCCGTCAATATCAATATCTTTTGAATTTTCTACAATACTAGCCTTCAATGCTTCTAACTCAATTTCAGCTTTGTTTACTTTACCTTCCAAAAATGAAAAGATATGTTTGTCGGAAGATAGTTGTTTAAAAGCATCTACCGCTTCGTTATGCAGTTTTTCAAAAGCTATTTTTAGTTCCGAAAATGACATAGAGGAAAAGTTATTGTAGTAGGCTTGTTTTACCTTTTTGTCATTGTTTTTCTTCTTGTTGTAGGGCAGAACTTTTGTGTGAGCCATGAGGCATAGATTTGCTGCTTCATCATCATCACTTGAGCTTTGTGTGCATGATGAGTCGCTATCACTTTCCCATGCAATGTACGCTCTTCTTTGTTTGCTGTACCCTTTTGGTGAATCCTTTCTTTGATCCTTATACTTTATAGGGCAATCCGTTTTGTAATGTCCGGATTTACCACAATTAAAACAGGATCCTCTTCCTCTACTTTTCTTGTTCTCTTCTTGTTTTGAGTTTGTAGATTGTTTTCGAAACTTCATGAGATTTTTGTCGGAATGCTTGACTCCATTCTTTCGAATGAATCTATTGTATCTCCTTACAAACAGTCCCATTTCCTCATCATCCGAGTCTTTGTCACTACTTGAATCATTGTCGCTTTGCTCTTTTCGTGAGAACTTAGAGCTAGAAGCCACAAGAGCTATTGGCTTCTTCTCTCCCTCTTTGTCTCTTTTCTTTTCCTTCTCCTTCTTACTCTTATTCTCATATTTTTCAAGACTTTCCAAGGCTTGCTGATGTTCTTCCAGCTTTCCAAACAGTGTTGTAATCGTAAGTCTTGTAAGATCGTTGGCTTCCTTGATTGCTGTAACTTTAGGTTGCCATTCCCTGCTAAGACACCTGAGAATTTTATTAGTAGCAATTTCATTGGAAATAGGTTTTCCAAGAGCATTCAATCGGTTAGTTAGATGGGTGAATCTCTTTTGCATGTCGGAGATGGATTCTCCTTGTTTCATGCGAAAGAGCTCAAATTCCTGATTGAGTGTGTTAATGCGGGACTGTTTTACTTCAGTAGTACCCTCATGGGCAACTTCTAGAGCGTCCCACATTTCTTTAGCTGTCGTGCAATGTGATACTCGATAATACTCATCAACACCGAGTGCTGAAATTAGCATGTTTCGAGCTCTCCAATCACACGACCACTTTTTCTCATCTTTCTCATTCCAATCATCTTCTGGTTTAGGTACTATGGCGCCAGCCGCATTGGTCATTGTAATTTGAAACGGACCGTTTTCAATGGCAGCCCATACTAACCTATCCACAGAATTTATATGAACTCGCATGCAGTCCTTCCAGTAGCCATAATTTTCACCGTTGAAAATAGGCGCTCTATTATACGCCCCCTTTGGTTCAGAATCCATACTGTTACAGGCAGCCACAGAGCACCAGCGAACCGGCGCTCTGATACCACTTGTTAGACGGTGTGGCTAGTGATCGAGAGGGGGGGGTGAATAGATCACCTCTTTAAAATTAACGGATTTAACGTTTAATCAGAGTTTTCAAAAACAGCGGAAAAATCAGTCCCGAATCGACTTCCGTCTATTCTGAACTGCTACTAGAAAGCCGGACACGCAAGTGCAGTTGCTGGATTTTAATGAGAATGACAGAATTAATACACACAGAATGTTAACAGATTGAATGCGCTTATCCTCAAATTCTATTTCCAATGAACACAATCAAGTTAACCGTTTTGTCAAACAGTTGGTGTGTGTGTGTTTGATGATAAACAGCAATGGTGTATTACTTAAAGGTTTTATTATCACTGCTGTCCAGAAAAATTGATCAATCACCACACACTAACATAAATTGCAAAACAGTTTTGAAACGTAAAGAAGATTAAGGTAAAAGTAAGATACGCAGAGATTTGTTAAGGAAGTTCCCCACGTCGTCCTCGCGTGTGGGTACGTCTCCCTCTCAATTTCAAATGAAATTGAGAACTTTGATTATCAATTATTGCCGAATCCGTTGATACAAGGTTTTGATACAAAGACAGAATTTCTAAACTCCAAGAACCTCTTCTTGTATAAACCTTCACTTGATCTGAGCTTGATCAAGATTTTCCTGCACAAAGTTGCAAACAATTCACCGGTTCCACGACCTGCTTGCGAAATCCCCCGATCTCCAAACGCAACGCTGCGGCTGAATCTGTTCTGCAAATGTGACTCTGAAACCCTCAAGAACACACCAGTTCTTGAAGGACAAACCAGTAGGTTTTTCCTAGAAACCCCCTTCAATCTTCGACTCAGCTAGATCCTCGATCGTTCCACTGCAACCCACAGCTAGATCCTTGATCACACCACTGAACGTTATCTCAATGCTTCTTTGATCCAACGAACAAGAATTGTTATGTGTAAATGTTCTTGAAAGAAGAGTGATTGAGAAGATGAAGAAGATGAAGTCTCTTTCAGGTTTCTATGTGCTCACTGACAATTGCTCCAACACTACTTTGATCTTGTGTTCAATTGTCTTTTTGCTCAATGAATTCGTGTCCCTCATTTGCTGTTGAAACCTGTATATATGTGCTGCAAAACAGATTCTGTTATGACTTGAAACAACCTTGTGTATTGATACACAGGAGTGTGCATCGATGCATACTGTAAGTTGTATGAAATTTGGTCAAATTAATTAATCATGTATCGATGCAGGAGTCGTGTGTATCGATGCATGTGGTATTTACACTGATCTGTATCGATGCTTAATGCTCATGTATTGATGCACAGGCTATCTCAAGTGGTCATGTATCGATGCAGAATTCGTGTGTATCGATGCACAGAGTTTTTGCCCTTCCATGTATCGATGCATGGCTCGTGTGTATCGATGCATACTGAACATAATTTGTTTTGACATTAATCAAGGCTGCATGTATCGATGCACAGATTCATGTATTGATACATACTGTTACAAAATGCATTTTAATAGTTATTTTAAAGGAATTTTTCAATGTACATATATATGTGTGGTTATGCAACAATAGAGTGGGATGAATCACAAAGTAAAAACACAATTATATCATGTAATGCAATGCACAATCAATTTGGATGATGTTCACACAATTTGCTATCATTAAAAGTTAATTCAAGTTAAAGAATTCTTTCACAGTATGTGGTACTTAGATGAAACATATTTTATTGTATTTTTTATTTAAAAACAAACACATGTTACCTCGATTTTGAGTAATAAATTAGGGAAAATATATGCGTGTTTATTGAGTTTTTTTACCGTTCTTAAATAAATTTTTGTCGTTTATTTAATAAGTATCAACGCTTAAAACACTGTGATTAGTGATCTGAGTGAAACCTAAAAGACATTATAAAAGCATTCTGAATATTAAAAATTGATAATAAAATATTTGACATTAAAATTTTGAAACTTAAAGCATTTATTTTATTTGGGAAAAGTTCTTAAATAATCATATAACAAAATACTTATTTTAGTTATCTAACCTTTTTTTTTACTTTATATCATAAATAAATAAATGCAAAAGTTATTGAAAATATATTACATCCAACATTTGATCTTCTTCAAAATCAATGAAACAAAGATTCACAACATTTGTTCTTCACCAACTTATTTTTATTTAATATTCTATGTAAACAATGTAATATTTGTGTAAACAATATTGTTTGTAAATAAATTAATTTATTAATATTCATTGTAAACAATGTAATCTATTTGAACAATGTAATCTTCCACACGTCTTTCATTATCTCGCCTCTGTAACCGAACTTAAATTAACTTTAAGTTGGAGGTGAATATTATTTTTTAGTAGAGGTTGGCTATAGTGAGTTGTCTTTTTATCTCATTCTCTTCATAAAACTTCCTGAGAGTTGAATTCTGCTCCTCCGTCACTTCTTAGGAAACCAATTAAGCTTCTAATTTCTTTTTTTATCATTACTTTATATTTCTAAAATTAATCCAATGCACAAGACTCTTCATTCAAGAATTGCTCCAACATAGTTGGTATATTCTTCTAGATTAGGACACTCAGTTAAACTGTCCTAAATTGTGGCATTTGAAAGATTCTATGGTATTTTTGTAGAGTATTCTTCCTTGAACATGGGCATTTGGAAGACACCACGACCTCCCTCTACCATCCTAGCTCCATTTGAAACTGTTATTCAATCTTCCTCCTTTACAAGTTTCATCTTCTGAAAATGAGATAAGAGGGAACCTCGTAGTTCATCAATAGACAACATAGTTGAATTTTGATTATGCAAACCTAAGTATCTTTTCAACAATTGTTCATTCATCCACCTTCTCACCGTGATTTTTCAACTTGTTGACTATTGGTAGTGTTCTTGCAAAATAATCATCAATTGATTCATCTTCTTTCATGTGAAGAGACTCAAATTCTCCTTGGAGAGCTTGTAATTGTGCGCTTTTCACCTTTATAGAACCCCAATACTTAACCATTGAATCCCAAATGGCAATGGGTGAACTCTTGTCAAGAATTGTTTCAATTTTTTACTCTCAATCGACTGAAACAAATAATTCTTCACCTTAAGATCTCACAGTTTACTTTTTTTAAGCAACTTTTTTTTTTCTTATGTTGGTGCAGTAGGAAGAACAAGAACACTTGCTCCACAATGCTCCAATACTCCTTAGACCTCAGAAGAGTTTCCATACGCATGATCCAATGATGATCCAATGATTATAGTGGCAATCGAACTTCAAGAATCCTCCAGAATTCATTACACGCCTAAGTACCGCAACACCCGTATTTCTCACCCACCAAAATGCACTCAAAGAAGATCAAAGAGTCACTCAAATCTTTTGAATGCATAACTAATATGATACCACTTGTTAGGACAGGACACTATGCATTCTAATATCTGATTTTATTTTAAAGGCCAAAGGCATTTATATGACTTAAACACGAAGAAAACTTCCCAACTGAAAATCAGTTATAACAAACTTAACTGATTTTCAATTACTCTAACAAACCCAACAAAGTCTACAACTAACACACATGGTCTTTAACTGATATACAGTAGTTGACAGAGGTTTATTTACTCGGTAGCAAGTTTACAGCGCAATGCGGGGACTAATAAACATAATACATACATAAATTACAGGAATGCAGGCTTATTTTGGAGGACAAAAGTCAAACCCTTATTTTAATTTTACAAAACTTCTGTTTATTTTTCAGTATGGGTACTTGGTAAAGTAGTGATCACATTACGACGTGGCACCGATTATCTGCTATTAAACAGGGTATAGTATAGATTACCCCTCCTCTACTCCAATTTGACTGGCTCAATGTTCCATATTTCTCGTGCATATTCATGAATGGTACGGTCACTGCTGAACTTGGATGAGCCTGCTGTGTTCAATATTGACATTCTTGTCCATTTCTGCACCCAAATGTGATTTGTGAATGTTAATGACAGCAGCAGTGACATAAAAGAAACTAGCCTGTTGTACAACTATGCTTGATAAACACGACTATGGAAGTTGATGCACAGAGGACTTCAAAAAATGTAAGCCCATTATGTTGTTAATAGTACAGATTACCAAGGCATATCCTTGCACGAGGAACAACACTAGACTGAACTATGTGCTAAGTGAATACATTTAATCAGATGCATGAATATACATGCTTATAACGAAAATGGAATTGATGAATGCTTGGTTGAATAATCTGAGTCTATGATTAGCGGTGTGCAACAAATATTCACCAACAAATGAAAATGTTCATGGTCGCAATTTTTAACCTTGCTCCCACAACCTTACCTTTCATGGTATAAAGAGATTATTTTGCCATAAAAGGTAAGATGAAACACATGGTGGAATAAGGCTTTGTTATTGTTGTATTAGGTGAGGTTAAGTTGTAGTAAAAAAACTGGGTAAGAAAATCATAACTCATTCAAAATATAAAAGAAAATGCATAAACTCACTTTTTGGTCACGATAAGCTTCGTCGACCTCCTCCTGGCATTCTAAGTAGCTAGGGAAGTCCTTGGCCACAAGAAAATAATCTGCTCGACCAAAACCTTCATTTCCTTCTAAAGATCCAATCAGTTCATCATAATTGTAAGACCCAAAAACACCACTTCTGACAAATTTTTTAACTTCTTCGAATCGTGGATCAGGGACAAACTGAATTAAAAGAATAACAGGGTTATAATATGCTTTTATAGGAAAAGACCAAGATTTCCTTAAACAAGGAAGATGGTTAAGAACTCTGGTCAAAAAATTATCCTCAATTTCTTTCAATAAATTATCGATATTTGAAACTGCAAGGGTGAAGTATTTATTCTATTATGGTGTGCTATCACGAGGATGTTATTAGCTATTTATGTTATAATTAAAATGTACAACATGAACATAAAGATATACCTTTCCCTCTGCTCTTTCTTTCCTGAGCCCAACAATTTCATGAGCCTTAGCACCAAAGAGGAAGAAGTTGTCTGCACCAACCTCTTCCCTTATTTCAACATTGGCCCCATCCAAAGTTCCAATCTGTAAGCATCCATTCATTGCAAATTTCATGTTGCTAGTTCCACTTGCCTCCATTCCAGCAGTACTACAGTCGATAAATAGGAAACTCATTATTTGGCAATGCAGCATAAATCAGAGTTTCATAGGAAAGCAAAAGCACAGTAATATTGTTTTCCATAAAAATAAAATAACAAATACACAATATAATTCACATTGTCAAAGTGCAGCCATGTCTAGCCATCAACAATAATCTGGGAGACACAACTTGGTGGAAGTTATTTTCTTGAAAGAATCATGAATACTTTTGATTGCAACAACCCCGCACCAGCACCACCCATTTCATGCAATGCAAACCTTCAGGGACAAATCATGTGGTGTGGACAACGCAGGCAACAGAACCCTTATTACAGGCAGACTAAAAAATAACCAGTGCTTATCTGGCATGTTTCAATAAACACGTACATCAGGGATGCTGTATTTCATGTGGGAAGAGGCCTTACATGTCAGGATCAAATTATCAATACCAGAACTTCTCTTGCCACTTTGACAAACCTAGTATACATTTGTAGTATGTTTGAACAGTTGATAGAAGCACATACGGTTTCTAAATATTTATCTTAAGTGAATTGTTCAACTCTCCATGTACACAATCATGGTCAACAGCAGAGTTATCAATCCAAAAAATGGGATGGCGGGATAACCGCCATTTGACTATTTTTTCAATTATTTATATGAATAATCTATAAAACATATATTTAATGTAAAACTAAACAAATAACACAATACCCATAAAAGAAAACAAACAGAGGAGACAGAGTAAGTAAAAGTAAAAGAGGAAAAAATTTATTAAAATACTATCACTTAAAAGAAAAAAAAAACAGAAGAGAAATAGTGAGTAAAAGAGGAAAAAGACTTTAAAAGAAAGAGGAAGTAGACTTTGAAAAAAGACAGTGCATAATGAAGAAGAAAGAAGAAAAAAACAAAGGAAGAAAGAAGGAAAAAACAGAGGAAGAAAGAAGAAGAAAGGAAAGAAGAGAAAAGAAAAAAGAGAAGAAAACTTGAAAACTTAAGCGTGTGAGAAAAAGACCGATTATTCTGGTGTGTTCTGAGTTAGGAAAAATCAGAAAAAATCCTCAAAACTTCTCCAATGTTTTTTTTAAGGGTAATTCTGGGTTTTTGCTTTCGAAACTGATGAAATCCGCTCGGGCCAGGAAGCGCTCCGCTCCCTCTATCCGCTAAACCTCAAATAGCGGCTGCTATCTCAAACTGGGATGAGAACCGCTCCTCCATAGCGGAGGGTCACCGCTCCGGGACGCTATCCCGGGATAGTGCTGCTATTGATAACTCTGGTCAGCAGTTTGTTTGTTCAAGCAACATCTCCAATTCATGCATGAACATATGATAATTTGGTGCAATTAACTAAATATTTTATATTTACATTCAAGTCCAAATTTGTGCAGAGGATGATTGTTAGTACAAAAAAGAATAAAATGTCAATAGATGAAGTTTGGATTAGTAACAGTAAATGTATATCATCATTTATGTCAGCACACGACAAAAGCATGCAATCCAAAGAGTAATGCAAAGTATCTAAAGGTTACCTGATATGTTGTGACAATTCACTAGCTGGAATAAGCATCTCCGCAACACTAACATTGTAGTCAGGGACAAAAATAACCTGATTAAATATGAACAAATAAATAAAGAACAATTTTGCATCATTCATAAGCAAAATTTTGAGCTACCAGTATCATCTGGAAGGAGAATAATGAAGAATAAATCATTAACAAATTTGTCTAACAATTTCTTTGAATTTCTTCCCTCTGAAAAGTATATTCATGTTGAAGTACACTAAAATTATTTTTATATAAAAATGAGCACTGATTTTTTAGTGACCATGTAAGAGCAACTTGCTTAATGTTCGTACTAGAATAGGAATAATAATTCACGTAACTTCAACATAGGTGGCTAAGAACTTTAGGACAAAACAAAAACCAACTTTTGAATAACATAATCGTAAGTACCTTAAGAAGATCTCCTATTTCAGGATCATGATTTACAGTAGCCCCAACATCTGTAATAAATTTCACAATTCTTTTGGCTTGCACATAAGTAGCAAATGCTTTTCCCCCAAATATACAAACTCTTGGAACAAAATTTTCTTTTCTTTCAGCAGCACTCATTTCTTTCATCTTCTTGTAGCGATAAACAATTCCAAATATATTTAATAATTGTCGTTTATATTCATGGATTCTCTTCACCTAAACAAATACAATTAAGCCAATAGTTTATCAAAACTATACAAACTATACATTTAAATTAAAATAATGGGTTGGGTAGAAACTGAACTCATTAGTGACATTATTGTTAAGAGCACAGAAAAACGTAGTAACTCGGAATACAAGTGAAGTGAACATTGGCTAGCCTACTTCAATCCTATGTTAATGTTGACAGAACCTATATATCAAATAAAGCAAGCTTAGGCATTTAAAAGGTCTATTTAACTAGGTAGGCGAACGTCATTATCCGTTGAACTATTTATTTACTAGGCCTATTGTCTGATTCAAATGCCTAATGTAGGACCTTTTCCTTACAACTCAAAGGGCCCAAAATAGAAGAAAATTCGGCAGGGAAGAAAGACCCTTGAAACATCAGTTAATAACATGTGGAATATATCTCTAGGAGGAGATATACATATATATAAGAATAGGGCTATCCCACTTAAGGAAAAGCATATCCTAGCCGAACCTAATTCTACCACGTTAGAAATAGAAAAAATACATTGTATGTTTCCCACTAAAATGAGAATTTAAGTTTTAAGTTCATGTATATTTAAATTCATGCATTTAGGAAGTTGGACTATAATTTATTTCTCCTTGTAAACATAATATGTAATTAATTATATAGTGTGTATAAATATCATAGTTGCTGAGTGTTTTACTCGCTCAAGCACATTCAGAAAATTTCTTATTTCTATTTGTCACATGGCATGAGAGCTCCTAATCTAGAGGACGCTACTTCCACTAATCATTATTTAGAGATCTGACTGGGCATTTTTATGTTGTGAGAACCCTTAAATCTTGATTGAGCAACACTTGCTGTCAAATTTTTCCAATTAAACACTGGCCTCCATTTGCACAATTTTGTACTTCTTCCGGTAGTTGTCTGTCCAGCCGCTGTCTCTACACTTTCCGGAAGCCGTTCGTATAGTTTTCTGCCACCGTCAGTACAACTCTGCACATTTTTCAACAGCCGTCTGCTCAATACAAGACGCTGTCCCTACATTTTCTGGGTTGATTTTTTTAGCGAATCTTGTTTTCTTTGATATCTTATACATAAATATTTTGTGGCGTATTCTGGTAAGCTTCCACTCTCATTTGGATTTCATGTCATCCTCTTGCTTATTTTGGATATTAGATTCAGGAGCCACAGATCACATGACATCCTCTTCGAAACAATTCTCCACATATTCCCCTTATCCCAGTAATAAAAAAAATTCTACTGTAGATGGTACTCTTGTAACTGTAGCTGGCATTGCTGATATCCAAATAAATCATTCTATAACCCTAAAAAGGGTCCTGCATATTCCAAAACTATCCATAACCTAGTCTCCATACAAAAACTTATAACAATTTATCCTGTAGTGACTTTTCATAATGGGTGTTGTATATTTCAGGATAAGGAGTCAGGAAAGACGATTGGACGTGCTAGAGAAAGGAATGACCTTTACTATCTTGAAGAATCAGGTCAGTGTACAAAAGTCAACTTGTCCCACTCATTTATGTCACAGTCAGTACTCTCTAAAAAGGAAAAAAAAATCTTTTTCATTGTCGATTAGGTCATCCTTCTTTTGGAGTCATTAAAGTTTTGTTTCCATCTTTATTCAATAAGGTAGATGTTGAAAGTCTTCATTGTGATGTGTGCGAGATTTCTAAACATAAGCGTTTACCGTTTCCATTAAACAACAAAAGAAGTATTTCCCCCTTCTATCTTATTCACTAAGATGTTTAGGGTCCCTCTACCAATCCAAATGTATCAGACGCTAGGTGGTTTGTTACTTTTATGGACGATTGTACCCGAGTTACTTGGGTGTTTTTACTCCAAAACAAGTATGATGTCAGTACTGTTTTCCCAAAAAATTTCTACATGATTAAAAATCATTTTGGAGTAAACATCAAAAGGCTTAGGTGTGGTAATGGAAAAAAGTACTTCAATCATGTTCTTACTTCTTTCTGTCAAAAAGAGGAAACTGTCTATGAGTCTTCTTGTGTTAAAACACTGTTAAGAAATGTGGTTGGGCTTAACTCAACCCTACAAAACCGGTTGGTAGAGTGAGGACTGCCCCCCACTTATAAACACATATTTATGCCATATATTATCTGATATGGGACTCTTAACACATCCCCTCACACTCAGAACTAGACAACTGGAGCGTGAAAAATAAATGGTGGGTGGCCCAATAATGGAAACCATAGTAAATGGCCCACCGGATCTTAAACAAGGCTCTGATACTATGTCGAAATACAAGAGACTAAGAAAACATTTGAATAAACCGTTTGTTTTGAAAAGTACTACGGAGACTTTATTATATATAGAGAGATTACAACTAATTACATGATATAGTCGATGTGGGGCTATTCTATATACAAATATTCTTAACACTATATATTTACAAATATCAACAAACACCACAACAAAATAGAATTGCAAAACGAAAAAATGGGCATCTATTAAACCAAACCCAAGTACTGTTGTTTCATTAAAACGTTCCAAAATGTTTATGGGGGGAGGTTGTTCTCACTAGCACATATCTTATTAATCGATTACCTTCTAGAGTATTGGGGTTCAAGAGTCCTATGGATGTTCTTTCTTCCTTCTATCCGAATTTGTCAGTAAGTAGTAATCTTAAACTTAGAATCTTTGGGTGTGTCTCATTTGTCCATGTGCATAGTCAAGACAGAAAAAAAACTCGACCCTAGAGCCCTAAGATGTGTTTTTGTCGGGTATTCCTCTACTCAAAAGGGATATAAGTGTTTTCATCCTCCATCTAAAAAGTCATTTGTGTCGCGGGATGTTACCATTCATGAGGAGGAACCGTACTTCACTCAACCTTATCTTCAGGGGGAGAATTTTAAGGAAGATAAGCTTGAAAGTCTCGATCTTTCTGGTCTTGAGTCAAATACACTCAATCTATCTAGTATTAAGTCAAATGCATCTGGTCATTCTGGTCACGACTCAAATACACTCGATCTCTCTCATTCTGGTCATGATTCAAACACACTCAATCTATCTGGTCTCGAGTCAAATCCACCTAATTCTTCCAGTTTCGAGTCAAATAGGCCTATTCTTTCTGGTCTTGAGTTAAACACACTTGAACCAGACCGATCTGAGGCTAAAGAAGTAGGAGTTGAGTCAAATCAATCAAATACACCAATAGCTGAACTTGGACCTGAAGTGGATGTAAGATATGGAAAGAATTTGGTTTACATGAGAAAGTCAAAGGTCATTCCTGAATCAACACAAGTTCAAGAGTCTGACTCGACTCCTTCAAATGAGGTAATTAATTCTTCTGAATTACAAGAAAAAATGATGACCCAAACTACAAATGATGACCTAGAACTTCCGATTGCTATTAGAAAAGGTACCAGAAAATGCACCGAACAACCTTTATATCCCCTTTCAAACTATTTTTCTTTTCAAAAAATTTCACCTACCCATAGAGCCTTCCCTACAAACCTAAACGCTACTTCCATACCTACTAATGTTTCTGAGGCATTGTCTGATGAAAAATGGAAGCAAGCCATGAATATCGAGATGGACGCATTGAAGAAGAATGGAACTTGGGAGTTAGTGACTTTACCAGAAGGAAAGAGGCCAGTTGGATGTAAATGGATGTACACAGTAAAATATAAGGCTGATGGATCAATCGAAAGATATAAAGCCAGATTGGTGTACACACAAACCTATGGAATTGACTATTCAAAGACATTTGCTCCGGTTGCGAAGATGAATACGGTGAGAGTAATTTTGTCACTTGTTGCCAATTATGATTGGGGGAGTTACAACAATTTGATGTGAAGAATGCCTTCTTATATGGAAAACTTGAAGAGGAGATTTATATGCAGGTACCACCGGGGTATGAAAAAAATGTGTCCGACAATACAATTTGCAAGTTGAAAAAGGCATTATATGGACTAAGAAATCACCTCCGGCATGGTTTGGAAGATTTACTAAGGTTATTACATCTTTATGATACAAGCAAAGTCAAGGGGATCACACCTTATTCATCAAACACGCCACAAGGGGGAGTAACAATTTTGTTAGTATATGTAGAGGACATTATAATGACAGGAGATGATTGGAAGGAGCAACAAATCTTGAGTCATTGTTTAGCTAAGGAGTTTGAAATAAAAACTCTTGGAAAGCTAAAAGTACTTCTTAGGAATTGAGGTGGCACATTCCCGAAAAGACATTTTTATATCTCAACAAAAATACATTACAGATTTATTCAAAGAGACAGGGAAAATAGCTTGTAAACCTGCGTGTGTTCCTATGGATCCAAATCTTAAACTAAGTAATACAGAAGAAGATGTTACAGTAGATAAAGAAATGTATCAACGTCTAGTTGGGAGATTAATTTACTTGTCCCACACTAGATCCGATACTGCATATGCAGTAAGTATTGTTAGTCGATTCATGCATTGTCCTAAAGAAATTCATTTACAACCAGTTCATAGAATCCTCCAGTATCTCAAGGGAACTCCAGGAAGAGGAATTTTGTTCAAAAGAAATGGAAATACAACCCTTGTGGCCTATACTGATGCAGATTATACAGGTTCAATTGTTGATAGAAGATCCACTACAGGGTACTGCACCTTTCTTGGAGGAAATCTTGTGACTTGGAGGAGTAAGAAGCAAAATGTAATAGCATGTTCTAGTGCTGAAGCTGAATTTCGAGTCATGGCACAAGGCATTTGTGAATTACTTTGGCTCAAAATTATTTTAGAAGATTTGAAAATCAAATAGGAAGGACCCATGAAACTCTACTGTGATGATAAATCAGCTATCAGTATAGCACATAATTCAGTTCAACATGATCAAACTAAGCATATTGAGGTTGATAGACACTTCATCAAGGATATGCTTAATAGTGGGCTTATTTGCACGCCATTTGTGTCCTCACAAGGGCAACTTGCGGATATTCTCACTAAAGGATTGAGTAGTTCAAATTTTGAACAAATTGTATCTAGGCTGGAAATGGAGAATACTTATTCACAAGCT